>NC_083444.1:31456869-31756869 GCF_020745735.1 Hemiscyllium ocellatum
CCCTCCATCAGCCCCTCTCTCTCCCACATCATCCACTCTCTCTCCCTCCATCATCTCCTCTCTCTCCCACATCATCCCCTCTCTCTCCCTCCATAATCCCCTCCCTCTCTCTCCATCATCCACTCTCTCTGCCACATCATCCCCTCTCTCTCCCTCCATCATCCCCTCTCGCTCCCTCCATCATCCCCTACCCCTCCCTCTCCCCCTCCCTCTCCCCCTCCCTCTCCCCCTCGCCTCTCTCCCTCACCTCTCTCCCTCGCCTCTCTCCCTCGCACTCTCCCTCTCTCGTCCCCTCTCTCGTCCCCTCTCTCGTCCCCTCCCCCTCCCTCTCTCTCTCTCTCTCCCTCTCTCTCTCACTGTCTCTCCATCTCTCTCTCCCTCTCACTCTCTCTCACTCTCTCTCTCCCTCTCTCTCTCTCTCACCCTCTCTCTCACCCTCTCTCTCTGTCCCTTTCTCTCTCCCTCGCCCTCTCCCTCACCCTCGCCCTCCCCCTCGCACTATCCCTCGCACTCTCCCTCTCTCGTCCCCTCCCTCATCCCCTCTCTCTCTCCCCTCTCTCCCTATCTCTCCCCCTCTCCCTCCCCTTATCTCTCCCCCTCTCTCTTCCCACTCTCTCTCCCCACTCTCTCTCCCTCTGTTTCTCCCTCTCTCTCCCTCTCTCTCCCTCTCTCCCTCTCTCTCCCTCTCTCGTCCCCTCTCTCTCCCTCATTCGTCCCCTCTCCCGCTGTCTCTCGTTCCATCTATCTCCCTCATTGGTTCCCCTCTCTCCCTCTCTTCCCCATCGTCCCCTCTCTCTTCCACCGATCGTCCCCTCTATCTCCCCATCGTCCCCTCTCTCTCCCCGCCCTCTCTCCCCGCCCTCTCTCTCTCTCCCCCCATCGACCCCTCTCTCTCGTCCCCTCTGTCTCACCACATCATCCCCTCGCTCACCCCCATCGTCCCCTCACTCTCCCCCATCGTCAACTCGCTCTCCCTCCATCCTCCCTTTCTCTCTCCCACTCTCTCCCTCTCTCCCCTATTTCTCCTACTCTCGACCACTCCCTCTCCCACCATCGGCCCCTTTCTCTACTTCTATCTCCCTCTCTGGTCCCCTCTCTCCCCCCTGATCTTCCCCTCTCCACCCCCCATCGTCACCTCTCTCCCCCGATCGTCCTACCCTCTCTCTCTCTCGTCCCCTGTCTCTCCCTCATTCGTCCCCTCTCCCTCCCTCTCTCGTCCCCGTCTCTCCCTCATTGGTTCCCCTCTCTCCCACTTTCCTATCTCGTCCCCACTGACTCCTTCATTCATCCCCTCTCTCTCCCCCATCGTCCCCCCACTCTCCCCATCGTCCCCTCTCTCTCCCCGCCCTCTCTCCCCGCCCTCTCTCCCCGCCCTCTCTCTCCCCCCGTCGACCCCTCTCTCTCGTCCCCTCTGTCTCACCCCATCATCCCCTCTCTCCCCATCATCCCGTCTCTCTTCCGCTCTTGTCCACACTGTCTCCTTCATTCGTCCCCATTATCTCCTTCATTCGTCCGCTCTCTCTCCCCCATCGTCCCCTCTCTCTCCCTCCCCTCTCTCCCTCCACTCTCTCCCTGTCCTCTCTCCCCGCCCTCTCTCCCCGCCCTCTCTCTCCCCCCGTCGAACCCTCTCTCTCGTCCCCTCTGTCTCACCACATCATCCCCTCTCTCTCACCCATCGTTCCCTCTCTCTTCCTCTCTCGTCCCCCCTGTCTCCTTCATTCGTCCCCTCTCTCTCACCCATCATCCCCTCTCTCACCCCTCTCTCTCCCACCCTCTCTCCCCCTTTCTCTGCCGCCTCTCTCCCCCTCTCTTCCCCATCTCTCCCCTTCTCTCCCCCCACTCTCTCCCCCCCCTCTTCCCCCTCACCCCCTCTCTCCCCAACTCTCTCCCCCTCTCTCTCTCCCCCTCTCTCCCCCTCTCTCCCCCTCTCTCCACAACTCTCTCTCCCCTCTCTCTCCCCGTCTCTCTCTCCCCCCTCGCTCTCCCCTCTCTCCCCCCTCTCTCAACCCCCTCTCTCCCCAACTCTCTCCCCCTCTCTCTCCCCCTCTCTCCCCCTCTCTCCCCCTCTCTCCCCCTCTCTCCACAACTCTCTCTCCCCTCTATCTCCCCGTCTCTCTCTCCCCCCTCGCTCTCCCCTCTCTCTCCCCCCCTCTCTCAACCCCCTCTCTCCCCCTCTTCCCCTCTCCCATCTCTCCCCCCGCTCTCTCCCCCCACTCTCTCTCTCCCCCAGCTCTCTCCAGCCCGCTCTCTCCACCCCGCTCTCTTACTCCCGCACTTCTCTCTTTTCGCCTCACTCAATCCCCATATCTCTGTACCGCTCTCTCTGTCCCCCTTCTCTCTTTCCCCTCTCTCTGGCCCCCTCTCTCTGTCCCCCCTCTTTCTGACCCGCCTCTCTCTGTCCCTCTCTCTCTGATCCACTCTCTCTTTCCCCCACTCTCTGTCCCCCCTCTCTCTTTCCGCCCTCTCTCTGTCCCCATATCTCTGCCCCCCTCCCTCTGTCCCCCTTCTTCTGTCAACGCTCTCTCTCCCCCTTCTCTCTGTTCCCCCGTCTCTCCGGCCCCCTCAGTCTGTCCTCCTCTCTCTGTCACCACCCTCTCTGTCCCCCTCTCTCTGTCCCCTCTCTGCCCCACCCTCGCTCTGTCCACCCTCCCTGTCCCCCTGTCTTCTGTTACCCCTCTCTCTGTCCCCTCTCTCTGTCTCCCTCTCTCTCTCCTCTCTCTCTCTCCCCCCTCTCTCTCTCCCCCTCTCTCTCTCCCTCTCTCTCTCTCTCCCCTCTCTCTGTCTCCCCTCTCTCTGTCTCCCCTCTCTCTGTCTCCCCTCTCTCTGTCCACCCTCTCTCTGTTCCCCTCTCTTTATCCCCCTCTCTCTGTCCCCCTGCTCTCTATTCCCCTCTCTCTGTCCCCTCTCTCTCTGTCCCCTCTCTTTGTCCCCCTCTCTTTGTGGCCCTCTCTCTGTCCCCAAACTCTCTGTTCCCGTCTCTCTGTCCATCCTCTCTCTGTTCCCCTCTCTCTTTCCACCCTCTCTCTGTCCCCCATATCACTTCACCCCCTCTCTCTGTCCCCCTTCCTCTGTGGACCATCTCTCTCTCACCCTTCTCTCTGTCCCATACGTCTCTCTGGCCCCCTCAGTCTGTCCTCCTCTCTCTGTCACCATCCTCCCTGTCCCCTCTCTGCCCCACCCTCGCTCTGTCCATCCTCCCTGTCCCCCTGTCTTCTGTCACCTCTCGCTCTGTCCCCCTCGGTCTGTCCCCCTCGCTCTGCTCCCCTTTCTCTGTCCCTCTTCTTTCTCTGTCCCCCGTCTCTCTGTCCCCCTTCTCTCTGACCCCACTCGCTCTGTCCCCCGTCTCTCTGTCCCCCCTCTCGCTGACTGTATCCGCTCTCTGCCTCCTTCTCTCTGTTCCACCCTCACTCTGCCCAACTCGCTCTGTCACCCGTCTCTCTGTCCCCACTCTCTGACCCCCTCTTCTGACCCCATCTCTCTGTCTCCCCTCTCTCTGTCTCCCCTCTCTCTGTCTCCCCTCTCTTTATCCCCCTCTCTCTGTCTCCCCTCTCTCTGTACCCCTCTCTCTGTTCCCCTCTCTTTATCCCCCTCTCTCTGTCCCCCCTCTCTCTGTCCCCCCCCTCTTTATACCGCGCTCTCTGTCCCCCCGCTCTCTATTCCCCTCTCTCGGTCCCCTCTCTCTGTCCCCTCTCTCTGTCCCCTCTCTCTGTCCCCTCTCTTTGTCCCCTTCTCTCTGTCCCCCTCTCTCTGCTCCCCTCTCTCTGCTCCCCCTCTCTGTCTCCCCTCTCTCGTTCCCTCTCTTGTCCCCTCCCTCGTCCCCTCTCTCATCCCCTCTCTCGTCTCCTCCCCCGCCTCGCTCCCCCGCCTCTCTGTCCCCCCATCAACCCCTCTCTCTCATCCCCTCTGTCTCACCCACCATCTCCTCTCCCGCTCCCTCTCCCGCTCCCTCTCCCGCTCCCTCTTCCCCTCGCCTCTCCCCCTCGCCTCACCCCCTCGCCTCTCTCTCCCACATCGACCCCTCCCTCTCGTCCCCTCTGTCTCACTCCATCATCCCCTCTCTATCCCTCCATCAGCCCCTCTCTCTCCCTCCAACAGCCCCTCTCTCCCCCTCCATCATCCCCTCTCTCTCCCTCCATCATCCCCCTCTCTCCCTCCATCATCCCCTCTGTCTGCCACATCATCCCCTCTCTCTCCCTCCCTCTCTTCTTCCCTCTCTCCCTCCCTCTCGCCTTCCCTCTCTCCCGCCCTCTCTCTCCCTCCCTCCCTCTCTCTCTCTTTTCCTCTCTCTCTCCCTCACTCTCTCTACCCCGCACTCTCCCTCGCACTCTCCCTCGCACTCTCCCTCGCACGCTCCCTCGCACTCACCCTCTCTCATCCCCTCTCTCATCCCCTCTCTCGTCCCCCTCTCGTCCCCTCTTCTGCTCCCCCTCCCTCTCCCCCTCGCCTCTCTCCCTCGCCTCTCCCCACCGCCTCTCCCCCGCCTCTCTCCCTCGCCTCTGTCCCCCCATCGACCCCTCTCCCTCATCCCCTTTGTCTCACCCCCATCTCCTCTCTCTCCCTCCATCGTTCCCTTTCTCTCTCCAACTCTCTTCCTTTCTCGCCTCTCTCTCCTCCTCTCGACCACTCTCTCTCCCCCCATCCACCCCTCTCTCTCCCTCTATCTCCCTCTCTCGTCCCCTCTCTCCCCCTGATTGTCCCCTCTCTCCCCCCATCGTCCCCTCTCCCTCCCTCTCTCGTCCCCTCCCTCCCTCTCTCGTCCCGTGTCTCCCTCCCTCATTTGTCCCCTCTCCCTCCGTCTCTCGTCCCCTCTCTCTACTTAATTGGTTGCCCTCTCTCCCTATCTTCCCCATCGTCCCCTCTCTCTTCCACTCTCGCCCCCATTGTTCCCGCTCTCCCCCGCTCTCTTCCCTCGCTCTCCTCCCACCGCTCTCTTCCCCCGCTCCCTTCCCCCGCTCTCTACCACCCCGCTCCCTACCCCCCGCTCTCTTCCCCGCTCTCTTCCCCCCCGCTCTCTTCCCCCCGCTGTCTTCCCGCCGCTCTCTTCGCCCCGCTCTCCCCCGCCCTCTTCCCTCGCGCTCCTCCCACCGCTCTCTTACCCCGCTCCCTTCTCCCGCTCTCTACCCCCTGCCCCCTACCCCCCGCTCTCTTCCCCCGCTCTCTTCCCCCCACTCTCTTCCCCCGCTCCCTTCCCCCACTCTCTTCCCCCCGCTCCCTTCCCCCCGCTCCCTTCCCCCGCTCTCTTCCCCCGCTCTTTTCCCCCGTTCTCTTCCCCCCGCTCACATCCCCGCTCTACTCTCTGTTCCCCTCACTCTATCCCCGTATCTTTGTACCGCTCTCTCTGTCCCCCTTCTCTCTTTCCCCTCTCTCTGTCCCCACTCTTTGTCCTTCCTCTATCTGTCCCCCTCTCTCGTTGCGCCCTCTCTCTGTCCCCATATCTCTGTCCCCCCTCTCTCTGTCCCCCTTCCTCTGTCGACGATCTCTCTCTCCCCCTTCTCTCTGACCCCCCGTCTCTCTAGCCCCCTCAGTCTGTCCTCCTCTCTCTGTCACCACCCTCTCTGTCCCCCTCTCTGTCCCCTCTCTGCTCCACCCTCGCTCTGTCCACCCTCCCGGTCCCCCTGTCTTCTGTCACCCCTCTCTCTGTCCCCCTCTCTCTGTCTCCCCTCTCTCTGTCGCCCCTCCCTCTGTCTCCCTCTCCCTGTCCGCCTCTCCCTGACCCCCTCTCCCTGTCCCCTCTCTCTGTCTCCCCTCCCTCTGTCTCCCCTCCCTCTGTCTCCCTCTCCCTGTCCCCCTCTTCCTGTCCCACTCTCTCTGTCCTCCCTCTCTCTGTCCCCTCTCTTTGTTCCACCCCTCTCTGTCCACCTCTCTCTGTCCGCCTCTCTCTGTCCCCTTCTCTCTGTCCCCTTCTCTCTGTCCCCCTCCCTCTCTTGTCCCTCTCTCTCTCTCCCCCTCTCTCTGTCCCCCTCTCTCTTCCTCTCCTCTATCCCCCCCTCTGTCCTACTCTCTCTGTCCTACTCTCTCTGTCCCCCTCACTCTATCCCCCCTCTCTCTGTCCCCCCTCTCTCCCCCTCTCTCTCTCTCCCTCAGTCTGTTCCCCTCTCTCTAACACCGTCACTCTGTCCCCCACTCTCTCTGTCCCCCACTCTCTCTGTCCCCCACGTCTCTGTCTCCCCCTCTGTCCCCACGTCTCTCTACCCCCCTAAGTTTGTCCCCCTCTCACTGCTCCACCCTCGCCCTGTCCACACTCCCTATCCCCTTCTTCTGTACCCCCTCTTTCTGTCCCCCTCTCTCTGTCTCCCTCTCTCTGTCCCCCTCTCTCTGTCCCGTTCTCTCTGTCCCCTTCTCTCTGTTCCCCTCTCTCTGCCCCACCCTCGCTCTCTCCACCCTCTCTGTCCCCCTGTCTTCTGTGCCCCCACACTCTCTCCCCTCTCTCTGTCCCCCTCTCTCTGTCCCCCCTTTCTCTGTCACACTCTCTCTGTTCCCCTCTCTCTGTTCCCCTCACTCTATTTCCTTCTCTCTGTCCCCCTCTCTCTATTCTCCTTTCTCTGTCCCGTCTCTTTGGTCCCTTACTCTGTACATCCTCGCTCTCTCTCCCTTCTCTTTGTCCCCACTCTTTGTCCATCCTCTCTCTGAGCCCCTCTCTCTTTCCGCCCTCTCTCTGTCTCCATATCTCTGTATCCCCTCTCTCTGTCCCCCTTCCTCTGTCACCCCTCTCTCTCTCCCCCTCTCTCTCTGTCGCCCCGTCTCTCTGGCCCCCTCAGTCTGTCCTCCTCTCTCTGTCACCACCCTCTCTGTCCCGCTCTCTGTCCCCTCTCTGCTCCACCCTCGCTCTGTCCACCCTCCCGGTCCACCTGTCTTCTGTCACCCCTCTCTCTGTCCCCCTCTCTCTGTCCCCCTCTCTCTGTCTCCCCTCTCTCTGCCTCCCCTCTCTCTGCCTCCCCTCTCTCTGTCTCCCCTCTCTCTGCCTCCCCTCTCTCTGTCTGCCCTCCCTCTGTCTCCCCTCCCTCTGTCTCCCTCTCCCTGTCCCACTCTCCCTGTCCCCCTCTCTCTGTCTCCCCTCCCTCTGTCTCCCCCCTCTGTCTCCCTCCCTCTGTCTCCCTCTCCCTGTCCCCCTCTCCCTGTCCCACTCTCCCTGTCCCCCTCGCTCTCTACGCATCTCTTAGTCCTCTTCTCTCTATTCCCCTCTCTCTGTCCCCCCTCTCTCTGTCCTCCCTCTCTCTGTACCCCTCTCTATGTCCCCCCTCTCTGTCCACCTCTCTCTGTCCGCCTCTCTCTGTCCCCCTCTCTCTATCTCCTTCTCTCTGTCCCCCTCTCTCTTTCCCCCTCTCTCTGTCCCCCTCCCTCTATCGTCTCTCTCTGTTCCCCTCCCTCTGTCCCCTCCCTCTATCCCCCCTCTCTGTCCTACTCTCTCTGTCCTACTCTCTCTGTCCCCCTCACTCTATCCCCCCTCTCTCTGTCCCCCCTCTCTCTGTCCCCCCTATCTCTGTACCCTCCTCTCTCTCCCCCTCTCTCTCCCCCTCAGTCTGTTCCCCTCTCTCTAACACCGTCACTCTGTCCTCCACTCTCTCTGTCCCCCACTCTCTGTCCCCCACGTCTCTGTCTCCCCCTCTGTCCCCACATATCTCTACCCCCCTTAGTTTGTCCCCCACTCACTGCCCCACCCTCGGCCTCTCCACCCTCCCTGTCCCCCGTCTTCTGTATCCCCTCTCTCTGTCCCCCCCTCTCTGTCCCCCTCTCTCTGTTCCCCTCTCTCTGTCCCCCTCTCCCTGTCACCCTCACACTGTTCCCCTCTCTCTGTCCCCCTCCCTCTGTCCCCCCTGTCCCTCTCTCTCTGCCCCACCCTCGCTCTCTCCACCCTCCCTGTTCCCCTGTCTTCTGTGCCCCCTAACTCTCTCCCCTCTCTCTCGTCCCCGTCTCTTTGTCTCCCCTCTCTTTGTCTCCCCTCTCTTTGTCCCCCCTCTCTCTGTCCCCCCCTTTGTCCCCTTCTCTCTGTTCCCCTCACTCTATGCCCGTATCTCTGTCCCGCTCTCTCTGTTCTCTTCTCTCTGTTACCCTCTCTCTGTCCCCCTTCTCTCTGTCCCCACTCTGTCTGTCCCCACTCTGTCTGTCGCCTCTCTCTCTGTCACCCTCTCTCTGTTCCCCTCTCTCTTTCCCCTCACTCTATTTCCTTCTCTCTGGCCCCCTCTCTCTGTCCCCCTCTCTCTATTCTCCTTTCTCTGTCCCATCTCTTTGATCCTTTACTCTGTACATTCTCGCTCTCTCCCCCCCTCTCTGTCCCTCCTCTCTCTGTCCCTCCTCTCTGTGTCCCTCCTCTCTCTGTCCATCCTCTCTCTGTCCCTCTCTCTCTGTCCCCCCTCTCTCTGTCCCCCCTCTCTCTGTCCACCCTCTCTCTGTTCCCCCCTTTCTCTGTCCCTCTTTCTCTGTCGCCCCTTTCTCTGTCCCCCTTTTCTCCGGCCCCCTTTTCTCTGTCCCCCACCTCTCTGTCCGCCCTCTCTCTGTCCGCCCTCTCTCTGTCCCCCTGTCCACGTCCCCCCTCTCTCTGTCCACCTTCTCTCTGTCCCCCTCACTATGCCCCCCCCATCCCCGCTCTCTGTTTCCCTATCTCTGTCCCCCCTCTCTGTGCCCCCTTCTCTCTGGCCCCTTTTCTCTGTCAATCCTCTCTCTGTCCCTCCTCTCTCTGTCCATCCTCTCTCTGTCCCCCCTCTCTCTGTCCCCCCTTTCTCTGTCACCCTTTCTCTGTTCCCCCTTTCTCTGTCCCCCCTTTCTCTGTCCCCTTTTCTCTGTCCCCCTTTTCTCTGTCCCCCACCTCTCTGTCCGCCCTCTCTCTGTCCGCCCTCTCTCTGTCCCCCTCTCCACGTCCCCCCTCTCTCTGTCCACCTTCTCTCTGTCCCCCTCACTATGTCCCACCCGTCCCTGCTCTGTGTTTCTCTCTCTCTGTCCCCGTCTCTCTTTCCCCCCATTCTCTGTCCCCCTCTCTCTGTCCCTCCTCTCTGTGTCCCCTTCTCTCTGGCCCCTTTTCTCTGTTCCTCCTTCTCGTCCTCCCCTCTCTCAAACTCTCCCCTCTCTCTCCCTCCCCTCCCTCGCTCCCATCTCTCGCCCTCCCCCCCTCCCTCACCTCTCTCCCACTCTCCATTCCTCTCGCCCTCCCCTCCCTCTCCCCCTCTCTTGCCCTCCCCCTCACTCGTGCTCCCCTCTCTCCAATCCCCACTCTCACCCTCTCTCTTCCTCTCACCCTCACCTCCCTCCCTCATCTCTCTCACCCTCCCCTCGTTCCCTTCCCTCTCTCGCCCTTCCCCTCTCCTTCCACTCACTCGCCCTCCTCTCTAGCCTCCTCCCTTCTCTCCCCTGTCTCGCCCTCCCCTGTCTCACTCCCCGCTCTCGCCCTCCCCTCCCTCTCCCCCTTGTCTCGCCCTACCCTCTCTCGCACTCAATTTCCTCCCCTCTCTCACCTTCACCCTTCTGTCGCCCTCCCCTCCCTCCCTACCCTCTCGCACCGGCCCCTCCCTCTTGCCCTCCCCTCTTACACCCTCCCCGCTGTCTTGCCCTCCCCTCTCTCGCCCTCTCCTTCCCTCTCACTCTCACCTCCTTCACTCCCCTCTTTCGCACTCCCCTTTATCGCCTTCCCCTCTCACACTACCCTCTCTCACCCTCACCCCTCTCTCGCCCTCCCCTCCCTTCTTCCCCTCTCACACCCTCACACTCCCTCACGCCCTCCCCTCCCTCCTTCCCCTCTCTCTCCCTCCACTCTCTCGTCCCCTCACCTCTCTCATCAACCCCTCCCTCGCCTCTCTCGCCGTTCCCTTTCTCGCCATCCCCTCTCTCACCCTCACCCTCTCTCGCACTCCCCTGTCTCCCTCCCTCTGGCCCTCTCCCTCCCTCTCGCCCACACCTCCCTCCCTCCTCTCTCTCGGCCTCTCCTCTCTCGTCCTCTCCCTCCCACGCCTTCACCTCCCTCTCCCATCTTTCGGACTCCCCTCTCTCCCCTACCCCCTCTCGCGCACTCCCCTCTCTTTCCCTCTCCCTCTCTCACTCTCTCCTCTCTCGCCCTATCCCTCCCTCTCGCCTTCACCTCCCACTCCACTCACTCGCAGTCCCCTCTCTCACCCTCCCCCTCTCGCCCTCCCGTCCCTTCTCCCTCCTCACTCGGTCACCCCTCTCTGGCCCTCGTCTCTCTTGCCCTCCTCCTGTCTCGCACTCCAGTCTCTCGTCCTCCCGCCGCTCCCCTCCCCTCTCTCACTCTCCCTCCCTCTCGTGCTCCTCTCTCTTGCCCTCCCCTCCCTCACTTCCCTGTCTCATCCTCCCCTCTCTCAACCTCTCCCCTCTCTCTTTCCATCCCCTACCACCCTCCCCTCTCTCTCGCCCTCTCCTTCTCCCTTTTCCTCCCCCTCTCTCACGCTCCCTCTCTCTCCCGTCCCCTCTTTTGGCCTCTCCCTCACTCTTGACATTCCCTCCCTTCCTCCGTCCCATCTCTCATCCTCCCCTATCTCACCTATCTCTCCCTTGCCCCCTCTCTCTCCCCCGCTCCTTCACTTTCTCTCCACCATCTCTCACTCTTGACCCCCTCAATCAGTGTCTCTCTCTCTCCCCAGCTTCCTCTGTTTCTCTCTGACTGAATCGCTCTCCCTCCTGTCCCTCACCCCCTCTCTCTCTGACATACTCTGTCTCCCTGGTCCTTCCCTCTCCCTCTGACCCGAGACTGGTTTTTTTGGGGGGTGAGGCTGCATGTGGGGTGTGGGGGTGAGATGTGGGAGTTGGGCAAAATGGGGTAGAGATGGAATTGTGGGAGGGAGACAGCGACGGCATGAGAGAGAGAGAGAGGGAGAGGGAAAGTGGAGGCAGGTGGAGAAACCGGGGTTAGGTGTGTGTGTGTGAGAGAGAGAGGGGGATGAGGAGAGGGTTGAGAAAGAGAGTGTGTGCTGAAAGAGAGAGAGAGAGAGAATTCAGAAGAAAGAGTTCTGGAGAGGTAATGGGAAGGCCAGGTTGGAATAAAGGGTAACAGAGAGAGTTAAATCCAGCTCCTGAGCTCAGGGCGCGGTGCCCTCCCCTTCCATGAGGTCCAGGACTCGTGGCTGAGTTTGTCTCTCTCCAGCTCAGCGTCTCCAACACAAAGACACACAACAACATCGGTCCCTCTGCTGCTCGGCACGCTTTAATCAACATTTTTAATGCTTACAAATGGAAGTGATGGATACAGTCAGTGGGATGGAGCCTTTTCTCACTGGCCCCTGAGTTGTGAGAAACATTGAAAAGTTTCCCTGTAACCCCCCTGGGGGATAAGCAGGGACAAACCAGCCCTCCCCTAAGTCTGTTACCATAGCGACAGGCTGCTCCATCGCTGAAACACTGAACTGAAATGAGAAAATCCCGGATGGTGTGATTAATGAAGGAATTTGATGGATGGATGGATTCGGGTGAAGGGATATTTCAGCACATTCTTCAGCTGTTGCCTGAACTTAGTCTGGGTCACGGCATAAATCGCGGTGTTTGTGCAGCAACTGAGGAGCTGCAGCATGAAGCCCAATTCCTGCACAAACGGATCGAGATTCACAGACCGATGCCCAATCCACCACATCCGTCTCCATATAGAATACAGCATTAATATTGACCATAACAGGATGAAATTGGCTGAGATCACAAACAGTAAAATGATGGATTTTTTTCGGTTTCTCATTTCTGTGTCAGACTGAGCGTCCCCATTGGTGTGAGCGCGGAGTCTCCTACGGGCTCTGCTGGTCACTAAAATGTGTCTGATGGTGAGAACATTGAGCGGCAGAATCAGGAGAAATGGAACACCTGGGGTTAGAATGTAGTGGAGGAACTCGATTGTGACCCAGACAATGGAGAATTCAACAGCGTCTGTTACCTCACAAAACCAGGGGGCGTTCCGCAGCCGATACTGAGCCGTGAACATAAAATACCAGAAAATGTTCTTTAAACAGCTCAGCACAGTCACTGCTCCCAGAACCACAGCCGCCGTTTTCTCACTGCAATATTTACTTTTCAGCTTCTGGCAACAAATGGCCACAAACCGATCAAAGGTGAAAGTGACGGTGAACCAGACAGAGCAGTCAGTGGCTGCATAAATCAGGACGGCGTGGATATTACACACGGGGACGGAGTCCTTCAGGAAATTAAACTGTTCCCGATAAAGAATGGGAATCTGTCTCAGGATCAGGTCGAAGATAACGACCAGGAGATCCGCCGCTGCCATGGCCCCCAGGTAACGTCTGACACATGGAGACAATCCACAGTCTTTATAAAGCAGGATGTAGATGGTCACTACATTAACTGTGAGGAAGGAAAACAAACCCATTATCCATCAGCCTGGAGGCAAAGGGACCCGTGTGATCGGGGACCCAGTGAGATTTTTTAATGTGTCCCTGTATTCAGGGATTTATTAAAATAATTGGAGGTGGAATAAGAAATGGGAAGTTCGGAATTACTGACAAAAATGTGACATAAACCACAAGAAACCCTCCTTCCCGAAACACACAGAGACACATCCATCATGACAGATGGTTTCGAGAAAATTCCCACATACTCGATCACTCGAGAGCAGACACAGGTCACTCCTTCCCAGTTCCTAATACAGAGGGTGGAAACGTTGCTGTCCTGAAGGATTTTCTCCCAGTTTCCTGAAGACAAACGGAGTTTGGGAATTTCTGTATTTTGGTCGAAATTGTGTTCGATCCTGTGTCGTGGAGAAATGTAAACAGAGAAAATGTATTCTCAGAGGGGCCTTCGGAACAGTGTCTCCTTCTCCCTGGAACGGGATCTCTTCCCTCGGGATCTTATCGTTTGTTTAATTCACTGACGTCCGGACGTTCACAAACAATGTCAGGGACAGAACGTTCCGGGGAATGTCAGTTATAGAATGTCAGGGACAGAACATTCCGCGGAATGTCAGTTATAGAATGTCAGGGACAGAACGTTCCGGGGAATGTCAGTTATAGAATGTCGGGGACAAAACGTTCCGTGGAGCTCCGTGACCTGTCCATCACCTTTCCCCCCACCCACTCACCAACATGATGTACTGTGCACAGGCAAGGAATCCTTGAACAGGCTACATACATGTCCAGCACGGGGAGCTGCACATCCCACATCATTGTATTATCTATAAACCTCAACCAGACAGTCTGACCAGCACAGCGACCTGTGCAGTGATCAGCCGTGAATTCATCTGTAACCCAGGAGCAGTTACCCTCCCAGCATGTAGGACTGTGTACACCACCCCAGTGCATTGATCTGTAAACCAGGAGCAGTTACCCTCCCAGCATGTAGGACTGTGTACCCCACCCCATTGCATTGATCTGTAACCCAGGAGCTGTTACCCTCCCAGTGTGTAGGGCTGTGTACAGCACCCCAGTGCATTGATCTGTAACCCAGGAGCTGTTACCCTCCCAGTGTGTAGGGCTGTGTACACCACCCCAGTGCATTGATCTGTAACCCAGGAGCTGTTACCCTCCCAGTGTGTAGGGCTGTGTACACCACCCCAGTGCATTTATCTGTAACCCAGGAGCAGTTACCCTCCCAGCATGTAGGACTGTGTACCCCACCTCAGTGCATTGATCTGTAACCCAGGAGCAGTTACCCTCCCAGCATGTAGGACTGTGTACCCCACCTCAGTGCATTGATCTGTAACCCAGGAGCAGTTACCCTCCCAGCATGTAGGGCTGTGTACCCCACCCCAGTGCATTGAACTGTAACCCAGGAGTAGTTACCCTCCCAGCATGTAGGACTGTGCACTCCACCCCAGTGCATTGATCTATAACCCAGGAGCATTTACCCTCCCAGCATGTAGGACTGTGTACACCACCCCAGTGCATTGATCTGTAACCCAGGAGCAGTTACCCTCCCAGCATGTAGGACTGTGTACCCCACCCCAGTGCATTGCTCATGAACACTGCGTTAGATCCCTGCCCAGTGTGGGGAAACTTGCAGCAATGGTGGAAGTGATAGCACGTACAGCTCCCACTCATTTCCAGCTCCATATCTCCATTGTGCCATGACAAGGGAGTGCTGTGGGGGTGAACATCACTGCCAGGGAGGGATGGCGGGGGAATCAGTTTAAATATCATCACTTGGGATCGGTTTGGGGTATAGACAGAGATGGGGAGACTGAGAGACAGTGTCATGGAAGGATGTGTTTCCAGGTTTCGGAATGCTGAAATGTAGACACTTCGATAGCATTGTGTAACATGAGCCAGCCTTCCCAGGAAAAATGGGAAAAAGGGAGATTGGTGTGAGGTGAAATGGTGGAGAGTTTTGGATAAGCTTTTGTTCTGCAGTTTTGTAAATGGGAGAAGTTTCAACAGAATCTATGACTCACTGGGCTGATTCTAACAATAATTTGCCTCCGTGTCATTTTCATTGAGTGTGACAGAGAGACTATCTGTACGAGGCCAAGCTAGATTCCTGGTGCTATCTAATCAAACACAACTCATTGACTAGCCCCACCACCCTACCCCCCCCCCCCAACATGGTGTCCCTGTCATTCAGTACCAGGTCGATTCTCCCACCCATCATCGCTGGAGGGACTCACAGTTGCCCGGGTGCCCCGGGATATTCCGTGACCCCTGGCACTGGTGCCATATTTAACAAACCAATGGGCACACGGTTGAGCTTTCTCAGCTTGGAGCTGCCCTGTACAGTTTACCCTGAGCATGGCAGACAGGGGGCAATTACCCCACGATTTGTCGACAGGGGCACGGAGGTCCTAGTGGATGGGCAAGTACAGAGGGTGACCATTCTCTTCCCAGAAGGAGCCGCACCACCAGACCCCCAGAGCACGGTCTGTGCTCCCCACCCAGCTCAGTGCTGTATCTACGGTCTGAAGAAATGTCCAGCAATACAGGACAAGCATCAATAACCTTCCCCGCTCTGTCAGGATAAGGGTCACTGTATTCTCTCTGCTCCCTCACACTCACGATATATCTGATATAGCACCGACCCCCGAACAAGGCTCCTGCTCATTTACATGCAGCACGCTCTGTTCCTGCAGCCCCTTTATAACGGCACAGCCTGTTTTAAACTGTCTTTCTTTATCTTTCATATCAAAGTGCATCACCTCACATTGCTCTGCATTGATCCCCGTCTACCAGCATGTCACTGTCCTGTTAGAGTTCCACGCTGTAGACTTTACAATTCTTCCAGGTTCGGTGCCATTTACAAACATTAAGATTGTCATAGTGTCACAGTCCCCATGAAACAACTGAAATCCTGCCCCACACACACGAGAGTGAGCAAGTGAAATACTGATATATTCCCACGGACCGAGTCGAATAATGACATACTGTCAATGGAGCAACAAACATCCTGACATATACGAGACAGAGAGGATGAAATATTGACAAACCACACAGCAAGAGAAATCCGGATAGGTTCCACTTATCGATATTCATCAGGGTATAATGGGATGAAGGTGAAAGTGTGTACTGTACCTTTAAGAGAGAGTGAATGCTGCTCTGAACTGAGAGCTTACAAGTACCTGTGATATGAGAGGATGGCAGATCCAGAAACAGTATATCGCTATAGAGCTGGAGTCTGGTTATAAGCAGTTAAGAGATAGAGGGTCTTTCAGTTCACTTTCAGTGTTAAAAAATACATTGTTGTTTTTATTTAAACAGTGGAATTTGGGAGTTCTCTGTCACTCATATTTTAACAGTTTACGAGGCGAACTGAGCATTTAATTATGTTTAGTTTAAATTACCAGATGGGATCTATGCCGCGCCCTAACAATTGCTGTGTGTGTATCTGTGTGTCTCTGTGTGGGGCAGGTCTGGCAGTCTCTGTGGTGCTTAAAGTAATGCAATGCCATCCTCTGCTGGTCTCCCCACGCCACTGCACAGGCATTGGCAGAGGGTGAAAACCAACAGGGATTCATTCAGAGAGGGTGAGAGAGAGGGCAGCTGCTCACAGCACCATCCAAACTGATGTCTTATCCATGTACTGATCTAAATATCCTTTAAACGTTGTAACTGTCCCTGTTTTCACCACTTGCTCTGCAAGTTCATTCCACACACAAGTCAGCTCCTGTCTAAAATAATTGCCTCTCATGACTTTTGTAAATATTTTTCATCGCACCTTAAAGTATCCCTCAATTTTGAATCCCCAACTCTAGGGAAAGGACATCAGCCCTTCAGCTTATCTGTACCCCTCATTATTTTATAAACCTCTGCAAAGTTACCCCTCCATCTCATACTCTCCAGTGAAAAATGTCCCAGCCTATTCAGCCTCTCCTCTTAGCTCAATCCCCCCTTTCCCAGCAACATCCAGGTTAAACTCTTCTGAACACTCTCCAGCTTAATAATATCAAGGTCCATAATATCAAAGTGAATAGTCAATGTATTTTATAAGGGTAGTGGAGACCAAAACTAGAGGACATAGATGTAAGGTGAGAGGGGAAACATTTAAAAGTGACCTAAGGGCAGCTTTTTCACCCAGAGGGTGGTATGCCTATGGAATGAGTGGGCAGGATGTCCAGACTGGACACAGTATTCCAGGAGAGGTCTCACCAATGTCCTGTACAACCTCAACATGACATCCCAATTCCGATACTCAAAGGTCTGACCAATGAAGACAAGTGTGTTAAACACCTTCTTAATCACATTATCTATATGAGATGCAACTTTGAAAGAATTATACCTGCTGGCCGGGGTCTCTGTTCTACAGCACTGCCAAAGGCCCTAACGTTAATTGTATAAGTCCTACTGTTGTTGATTTACCAAATCCAATACCTCGCATTAATCCAAACTAAACTCCATCTGCCACGCCTCGGCCAGTGAGTGATATTACCACCTCCTCACCTTCCCCGTTTAATTTTAAAATGCCCACCCCTCTCCAGGAGGCCTGCACACTCCGGCCATGATTTTCACAAAGACCCTGAGCTTGGTTTGCCTTGTGTGGTTAGAGGGAGGAGGGACGGATTGCAGACACAGTCAGTGGGGAGGAGAGGCTGGACAGGAATCAGCAGCGTGGTATCATTTCATGTGTTTAGGCCGAGGGCAGACACACGTGAGAGTGGGGTTGTACTGATCGGTGTTTTGGGACCAGAAATTATGGTCTTTCTCTGTGTCTGGTGTTCAGTAATAAATATCTACTTGAGACCCTTCATTGGGCAGAGTGTGTCTGCAGGATTTCTTTCCCTAATATTGCAGACTACAGATAATAGCGATTAAAGATGTTCATAGTTAATTTCGATCTTGGACTTGTTTAACAAAACAAAATGTTTTGTGTAGCTCAGTAATGGTAACCTGATTATAATAAATCCACACCGAGCTGAACGCTGCTCCTTAAAATTTGACCCAAAATCTGGGGATAGTAGTGTAGTGGGTAGTGTCCCTGTCTCTGGGTTTGATTCCAATTCCTGAACTTGTGTGGTAGTGTTCCTAGCTCTGGACCAGAAGGTATGGATTCATGTCCTGCCTGTTGCAGAGGTATGTCACAGCATGTCATAACAGGCTGATGAACAAACACACAGGAGAACAATGTTACAGCTTTATGGGTATTGCTGAGTGGTGCTCATGTCCCTACCTCCGGGCACAAAGGTCTGGGTGTAAATCCCACAGAAGTGTCTCCTAATGTATTGGAACAAACTGATTAAACTCGTTTTAGAATTGTGACTTGATGGAGAAAGAACAGGTGTCGGTGTTGAATTTCAGCATTTCGGCCCAGGATTATTGAAAGTACAGTCATTCGTGTTGATTGAAGTCACATTTCGCAGCAGTAAAGGTTTATAAAATCAGAACGGTCGTGGATAGGGTTTATAGTCAAGGTTTTTCCCACGTTAGGGGAATCCAAAACTAGAGGACATTGGTTGACAGTGAGGGGGAAAGATTTTGAAAAGGCCTAAGGGACACCTTTTCACACAGAAGGTGGTGTGTGTATGGAATGAGCTGCCAGAGGAAGTGGTGGAGGCTGGTACAACTACATCATGTAAAAGGCATCTGGATGCTGACAGACCTGGCGAGCTTTTCCAGCAATTTCTGTATTTGTTAAAACAAAACATTTATTTTAACACCGGTATCTATGTTAACTATTTGGATACAGAATTGGCTGGCCAGCAGAAGACAGAGAGTGGTAGTGGAAGGAAAATATTCTGCCTGGAAGTCAGTGGTGAGTGGGGTTCCGCAGGGCTCTGTCCTTGGGCCTCTACTGTTTATATATTTTTTTAATGACTTGGATGAGGGGATTGAAGAATGAATCAGCAAGTTTGCAGATGACGCGAAGGTTGGAGGTGTCGTTGACAGTATAGAGGGCTGTTGTAGGCTGCAGCGGGACATTGACAGGATGCAGAGATGGGCTGAGAGGTGGCAGATGAAGTTCAACCTGGATAAATGCGATGTGATGCATTTTGGATGTCAAATTTGAAAGCTGAATACAGGATTAAGGATAGGATTCTTGGCAGTGTGAAGGAACAGAGAGATCTTGGTGTGCATGTACATAGATCCCTTAAAATGGCCACCCAGTGGACAGGATTGTTAAGAAAGCATCTGGTGTTTTGGCTTTCATGAACAGGGGGATTGAGTTTAAGAGTCGTGAGATCTTGTTGCAGCTCTATAAAACTTTGGTTAGACCGCACTTGGAATACTGTGTCCAGTTCTGATCAACCTATTATAAGAAAGATGTGGATGCTTTGGAGAGGGTTTAGAGGAGGTTTACCAGGATTCTGTCTGGACTGGAGGGCTTATCTTATGAGGAGAGGTTGACTGATCTGGGACTTTTTTCATTGGAGAAAAGGAGGAGGAGAGGGGACCTAATTGAGGTATTCAAGATTATGAGAGGCATAGATAGAGTTGATAGCCAGAGACTATTTCTCACGGCAGAAATGGCTACCACGAGGGGTCATACTTTTAAGCTGGTTGGAGGAAAGTATAGAGAGGATGTCAGACGCGGGTTCTTTACACGGAGAGTTGTGAGAGCATGAAATGCGTTGCCAGCAGCAGTTGTGGAAGCAAGGTCATTGGGGACATTTAAGAGACTACTGGATATGCATATGGTCACAGAAATTTTAGGGTGCATACATGAGGATCAGTAGTTGGCACAACATGGTGGGCTGAAGGGCCTGTTCTGTGCTGGACTATTCTATGTTCTATGTTCTGTGTATTCTGAATACATTAAACATTTTATTTTTTAATGACGCAGGGACATATAAACATATCTTCAAATCGATCGAGACCATTTTCTGCTCAGGGTATGGCTCTGTGTATGACAGCAGCAATGATGCACCGACATGGAACAGAGAATGTGATGGAGACACAGTTTGGACAATGTACAAGGAGACCGCAAATGGTCCAGTTTGGGAGAGAATGACATTATTGTGTGATCAACTCAGAGAGGGAGTAAATGTCATCTGCCCGAGAAGAAACGGCCTATTGCACTCTCTCTCCTTCATTATTCCCCATCACAGTAATGTGTACGAGCTAAAACAACTCTACTGTTATTGTTACCATTCTTATTTTTATAGAATCTCAGCAGTGTGGAAACAAGCCCTTCGGCCCAACAAGTCCATATCAACCCTCCAAAGAGCAACCTTCCCATCGTCTTACAGTTACCACTGACTAGTAGCACCTAATGTAGAAATCGCTGAACACTATGGACTATTTGACCAATCCACTTGAATTATACAGCTTTGGACTGTGGGAGGAAACGGGAGCGCCCATTAGAAGCTCACGCAGACAAGGGGAGAAGATGCAAACTCCACGCAGATAGTTGCCGGAGGCTGGAATTGAACTCATGTCCCTAATGCTGTGAGCCAACAGTGCGAACTACTGAGCCACTGTGCTAACCTGGACCCTCCTGCCAGCCTAATACAAAGGGAATTCAGCCAAATCCAACTCTTCCAGGATAAAATCCCATTGCTAACAGCTGTGTGAGTAGAATATCTTCAGAAGCAGAATAACATTTTGGACAATCTCTCAATTTTTCCTTTTGTCATGAGTTCCAATATTATCTGGACAAGGTTATTTCAACATGAAATTGCAGAGATTTTGCTTATTTTGTGAGTATGTGTGTGTATGCGTGTCAGTGTTTTTAGAAAGTGAAATATACATTCTTTATTTGCAATACCCAAACAATTTGCCATTCCTCTTTCCATCATAGTTTGAGTAACATTGCTCTGGATCATAAACGTGTCGTTTTAGCAGATTAAAGAAACTAGCCTGTCTTGTTCCTAAAACTGACCCTGACCCAGTCTGAGACCGATATCATCGGCCATATCACCGACCTGGTTACATTTAACATTTGTTGTGATCAATGGAGGAGTGGGACTGGAAAGGAAGCAGTGACCCAAAAAATCGGGGAACTATAGACCGGTGAGCCTGATGTCGGTGGTGGGTAAGTTGTTGGAGGGGATTCTGAGGGATAGCATTTACATACATTTGGGAAGGCAAAGGCTGATCAGGGTAGTCAACGTGGCTTTCTGAATGGGAAATAATGTCTCATTAATTTGATTGAGTTTTATGAAGAGGTGACAAAGAAGATTGATGAAGGCAGTTTGGTAGATATTGTCAATATAGACCTCAGCAAGGTGTTCACAACATTCTGATTGGTAGGCAGATTAGTAAGTTTCAGTCACATGGGATACAGAGGAAGCTATTCACAACTGCACCATAACATGGGGAGAGTTAATTTAAGCATATAAACATTTAGACAGTCCATTCATCAGTCTAACGGGACTTTCCTAAGTTCAAATAGTGCTGATCGTGTTCATGTTGATCTTGTCTAGTGCACATCCTGTTCAGTGTAACCTGTATGCCTTCCTCTGTCCAAGTCTATTTCCACCCTATGATGTGTCTGGCCATGTTTACTATGATCTTCCTCCACTGCTCATAAATAAAGTGTTTCCCTGTACTGAGGTACACGTGATAATAAATCAAACCAACCAATCCTTAGTAAAGTAGGGAATTTCTCTCCCTGTCATTGTCTCTTTTGGAAGTAAATGAGCGCTGCCACTCCTCGTGTTTAACGTCACCGTTTCTTCTTCTCTCACAACTGTACTGATTAAACTCTCAGCTTCTTCACTCTATCCTCGTGATACCATTAACCGTGTCTGTGGTAAGGAGATCATTCCATACAAAGGAGGTCAAATCCGTAGAGAGAGTCCCAACCACGCTCTCAGCAAGGCCCTACAACTGCAGGAAGGTGGCATTACTTATGTACTTGAATCATCTTACAATGATGGACAGCATACCATTGACTGCACCCATTACTTACACAGAGTTTGATTCAGAGCAGTCAGCATAGACTTGTGAGTGGGAGGTCATGCTTCTCAAATTTGTTCGAATTCATTGATGAAGTGACCAAGCATGTTGATGACGGCCGAGCAGGAACCATAGTCTCTATGCATAGCAGTAAGGCCTTTGATAAGGTTCCATGTGGCAGGCTGCTCTGGAGAGTTACGTCACGTGGAATGCTGGGGAACTGGCCAATTGGATACACAGTTGGCTTGATGGTAGGAAGCAGAGGGTTTAGTGGAAGGATGCTTGTCAGACCGGAGGCTGGGTCCATGGCTGTTGGTTATCTAAGAATTGTTTGAGAATGTACAAGGCATGATTAGTATGTTTGCAGATGACACTAAAAAAAGTGGGAGCATGATCAGTGAGGAAGTTTATCAGAAATTGCGGCAGGACCTTAATCAGTTTGGGAAATGGGCCGAGAAATGGCAAATGGAATTTAATATAGATGCGTGATGTCTTGCATTTTGGAAAGTCAACTCAAGGTAGGCGTTGCACGGCGAATGGGAGGGCCTTAAGGGGTGTAGTGGGCAGATAGACCTTGGCGTTCAGGTGCACGGTTCTCTGAGAGTGGAGTGACATGTAGACAGGGCAGTGAAGAAGGCATTTGACACACTGACCTTCATCAGGCCGGACATTGAGTGTGGAAGTTGGGAATTTATGTTGCAGTTATTTAGATTAGATTAGATTACTTACAGTGTGGAAACAGGCCCTTCGGCCCAACAAGTCCACACTGACCCGCTGAAGCGCAACCCACCCATACCCTTACATTTACCCCTTACCTAACACTATGGGCAATTTAGCATGACCAATTCACCTGACCCGCACATCTTTGGACTGTGGGAGGAAACCGGAGCATCCGGAGGAAACCCACGCAGACACGGGGAGAACGTGCAAACTCCACACAGTCAGTCGCCTGAGTCGGGAATTGAACCCGGGTCTTAGGTGCTGTGAGGCAGCAGTGCTAACCACTGTGCCACCGTGCCGCCCAGTTACAGGACTTTGGTAAGGCCGCGCTTGGTGTATTCTGTTCAGTTTTTGTCACTTTATTATAGGGAGCATTTTGTGAAATTAGAAAGAGTGCAGAATAAATTCCGATGAACTTTGCCAAGACCCAATGGTCTGAGTTATAGAAAGAGGTGGACAAATTCGGACCTTTTCTGTAGAGTGTAGGAGTCTGAGGGGGGACCTTATAGAGCTGCATAAAATCACGAGGGGTATGGATAGGGTTAATGCTTTCAGTCTTTTTCCAAGGTGTAGAGAATCTAGGACGAGAGGGGATCAGTTTAAGGTTAAAGGGGAAGGAAAAAAAGGGAACCTGAGGGGCCACTTCTTCACACAGAGGCTGGTATGTGGATGAGCTGCCAGCAGATGTGGTTTAGATGGACACATTAACAACATTTCAAAAGCATTTGGATAAATATGTGGATGAGAAGAATTAGAAGGATGTGGGCCAACTGTAAGGAAATGGGGTTAGCGTGGATGGACATTTACAAGGTGGAGTCGAAGCCCTCTGTTAATTAAAACCAAACACCCAGAAAAGCTCGCCTCACCTCATAATCTGTTAAAATATGAGCGACACAGATTTCCTACATTCCACGATTTAAACAAAAATTCACAAATTAGTTTCTTAACTTTAGTAGTGAACACTGAACAACAGCTGTTCACAAATACAAGCCCCTCTTTTCTTCACTACTTATTATCTGTTTCCAGCTCTGTAAAAATATGCTGTTCCCCCAACCCACATATTAAACATTACAATCTCAAGACCACACAGTCTCTATCTTCCTCGCTGTGTTCACTCTTCCAGCTGCTGATCTCCCTGGGTCACATTTTGTTTTACTGTAAGTAGGTTTATCATGAACGTGTATCTTTGATAGAGCATGTTTGAGATGGCTAGTTAGCACTCCTGCTCTGCAGCAGTTACTCTGCTGTTGGATGGCAGTAGCCCTCTCTCTAGTGTTCAAAATGCCGAGTTTACTTACTCTACATGATACAATAATTCTCATAATTTGATTGCTTTCCAGCTGTCCAAACAATAGTATTCTAATTCAGTTGGCTTCTGGTATCCTGAGCATTATTTTAAACTACTAATACGTCATCCCCACCTGCTTCACTCTATGCTGTGTCCTCTTCATGTGCTGTTTAGTTGATTCACCTACTCGGTCTAATCTCTCCCTCACCTCACACACATAATCCAAGTTTGAGATCTCCGACTTCGGTCCAGTCAATTTAGATTTAATTAAATTCAAAGGATTTCACTTCATGTACAAAGATTAACTCAAAGGAGTAGATTTATTTGGGGCATCTTCAATGATAAGCAATTTACTGGGACACCTTTAGCCCAATCATTGGGCCAATCCTGACAGTATGCTGTTAACATGGTCCTCAGTGTCTGATGCTAACTTTTCAATCTCCCTGGGATTCAGGATGGGACGCCCTTGATTTGAAGTGCTGTATGCCTAAGCTATCCATGACTTCTTTAAACAGCTGAGGGGTAAAATGAGACCCTTGGTCTGACTGAATCTCTCTGCGAAGCCCACAGCGAGGAAAAAAAATCTACCAACTGCTCTACCTCCCTTTTTGCCCTAACACTCCATAATGGAATTGCCTCTGGAAATCTGGTAGACGCATCCATTATGGTCAGCAAATAATGTTTTTCACTTTTATTTTAGAAAGGGGAGCTCCACAATTAATCAGAACCCACGTGAAAGGTTCTTCGAATGCAGGAATTGGCAACAAAGGTGCTGGTTTTTTTACTGCCTGTGACTTACCCACCATTTGGCATGTATGACATGGAAAACAAAAATTAACCACGTCCTTGAGCATTCCATGCCACTAGAAATGCTTCTGCACCTTAGCCTGAGCCTTCCGTACAGCTAGGTGACCACCTGCAGTTAGTTTGTGTGCTACATGTAACACGGTATGCTACCAGTCAAACGATCTAGTGCATTTTGGTCCATTTCCCTTCTGCACTAACCTACCGTTTTTCTCCACGTTCAGGTGTTTTCCTGCACCGTGACATCAAACAGGGTGTCAGTTACCTGAACATCAACTCTTTGTCTTTTTCTTTCGTTTTTCCTTTCTACTCTAACTTATGACAGTGGATGTTGTTACTACACAGTCTGGAAAATTCCTGGCTATATTTCTTTTAACTCCTCGGTTCCCTGGTTTTCATTTGACGTCTCCACCATAAGAGGTCTCTCCCACTTTGGATCCTATTAAATCGTTATCACCCTCACAGCGGAGCTGGTAAGGGCTGTTTGGCAGTGGCTGCTTGTATTCTCGGTGACGTTGTTAAATGGTTTAAGTTTGGAAGTTTTTTTTAAAAAAAGCGCGGAGCGGACCCAGAAGCTGGTGTAGCGCAAGCTCACCTGGATAGGTTTTTTTTCCCTATAAAAGCGTGCAGGAGAGGAACCCGAGGCACTACAGAGGTAGTGTCTCCCACCCGCCCTCCTCCTCTAACCTAATAATAAGACCTGTTGTGGTCAGCAGGTAAGTGCTGCATTTTGATTGTTCTATTCTTTAGACCTAGTTTTTATATATATATATATATATAAAAGGTTACTTTTAGAGGAATGGCAGTAAAGGCAATGCAATGTTCCTCTTGCAACATATTTGAGGTGAGGGATGCCATGGTCGTCCCTGCTGATTACACTTGCAGGAAGTGCACCCATCTCCAGCTCCTCCAAGACCATGTTAGGGAACTGGAGCTGGAGTTTGGTGAACTTAGGATTATTCGGGAGGCAGAGGGGGTCATAGATCAGAGCTTTAGGGAAGTAGTAACTCTAAGGATTGCAGACAGATGGTTGACACTGAGGGGGACTGGGAGCAAGCAGCCAGTGCAGGGACCCCCTGTGGCCGTTCCCCTCAAGAAAAAGTATACCGTTTTGGATACTTGTGGGGGGACGACTTACCAGGGATAAGCAATGGGGTTCAGGCATCTGGCACGGAGCCTGTCCCCGTTGCTCAGAAGGGCATGGTGGAGAAGAGCAGAGCAATAGTTACTGGGGACACGATATTTCGGGGCACAGATAGCCGGTTTTGTGGGGGCGAGAGAGATTCACGTTGGTATGTTGCCTCCCAGGTGAAAGGGTACGTGATGTCTCTGATCGTGTTTTCCGGGTGCTTAAGGAGGAGGGGGAGCAGCCCAAAACCGTGGTCCACATTGGCACCAACGACATAGGTAGGAAGAAGGATGAAAATGTTAGGCAGGCTTTCAGGGAGCTAGGTTGGAAACTCAGAGTTAGAACAAAGAGAATTGTCTCTGGTTTGTTACCCGTGCCACGTGATAGAGAATCGAGGAGTAGGGAGAGAAAACAGTGAAATGCATGGCTACAGGGATGGTGCAGGAGGGAGGGATTCCAGTTTCTGGACAACTGGGGTTCTTTCTGGGGAAGGTGGGACCTCTATAAACAGGATGGTCTACACGTGAACCTGAGGGGCACCAGTATCCTTGGGGGGAGGTTTGCTAGTGCTCTTTGGGAGGGTTTAAACTAACTCTGCAGGGGCATGGGAACCTGGACTGTAGCTTTACGGTGCAGGACCTGGAGTGTAGGGAGATTAGGAACCAGGCATCAATCACGAAGGAGGGTGCCTGTAAAGAGGAAGGTGGCTTGAAGTGTGTATTGTTCAATGGGAGAAGTATACGAAATAAGGTAGGTGAACTTGCAGCGTGGGTTGGTACCTGGGATTTCGACGTTGTGGCTATTACAGAGTCATGGGTAGAACAGGGACAGGATTGGCTGGTGCAGGTTCCAGGGTTTAAATGTTTTAGTCGGGTCAGTGGTAGGGGTAAAAGAGGGGGAGGTGTGGCATTGCTTGTCAAAGATAGTATTACAGCAGAGGAAAGGATGATGGATGAAGACTCGCCATCTGAGGTAGTTTGGGCTGAGGTTAGGAATAGGAAAGGGGAGGTCACCCTGTTAGGAGTTTTCTACAGGTCTCCTAATAGTCCTAGAGATGTAGAAGAAAGGATTTCGAGGATGATTCAGGAGAAGAGTGAAAGTAATTGGGTGGTTGTTATGGGGGACTTTAACTTTTCAGATATTGACTGGGAAAGCTATAGCTCGAGTACATTAGATGGGTCGGTGTTTGTCCAATGTGTGCAGGAGGGTTTCCTGACACAATATGTAGACAGGCTAACAAGAGGTGAGGCCATACTGGATTTGGTTCTGGGTAACGAACCAGGCCAGGTGTTAGAATTGGAGGTAGGTGAGCACTTTGGGGTCAGTGACCACAATTCGGTGACTTTTACTCTAGTGATGGAGAGGGATAACTGTGCACTACAGGGCAAGAGTAATAGCTGGGGGCAGGGAAATTATGATGCAGTGAGGCATGACTTAGGATGCGTGGCTTGGAAAAGTAGGCTTCAAGGGAAGGGCGCAATCGATATGTGGAGCTTGTTCAAGGAACAACTATTGAGTGTCCTTGATAAGTATGTACCTGTCAGGCAGGGAGGAAAGGGTCGTGTGAGGGAGCCATGGTTTAATAAGGAATTGGAATCCCTTGTTAAAGGGAAGAGGGCGGCCTATGTAAAGATGCGGCGTGAAGGTTCAATTGGGGCGATTGAGAGTTATACGGTAGCCAGGAAGGATCTGAAGAGAGAGCTAAGAGCAGCAAGGAGGGGACATGAAAAGTCCTTAGTTAGTAGGATTAGGGAAAACCCAAAGGCTTTCTATAGGAATAAAAGAATGACTAGGATAGGAATAAGTCCAGTTAAGGATAGTAGTGGGAAGTTGCGTGTGGAGGCTGAAGAGATTGGGGAGACACTGAATGAATACTTTTCGTCAGAATTCACTCAGGAACAGGACATTGTTGCCGATGTGAATATTGAGTCACAATTAATTAGAATGGATGGCTTTGAGGTATGTAGGGAAGAGGTATTGGAAATTCTGGAATGAGTGAAAATAGATAAGTCCCCTGGGCCTGATGGCATTTATACTAGGATTCTCTGGCAAGCAAGGGAGGAGATTGCAGAGCCATTGGCCTTGATTTTTATGTCCTCGTTGCCTACAGGAATAGTGCCAGAAGACAGGAGGATAGCAAATGTGGTTCCCTTGTTCAAGAAGGGGAGTAGGAATAACCCTTGTAACTATAGGCCGGTAAGTCTCACTTCTGTTGTGGGCAAAGTCTTAGAAAATTGTAAAGGATAGGAAAAATGTGATCAAGGATAGTCAGCATGATGTTGTGAAGGGCAGGTCGTGCCTCACAAATTTTATTGAATTCTTTGAGAAGGTGACTAAGGAGGTGGACGAGGGTAAAGCAGTTGATGTGGTGTATATGGATTATAGTAAGGCGTTTGATAAGGTTCTCCATGGTAGGCTACTGCAAAAAACACGGATGTATGGCGTTGAGGGTGCGTTTGAGGTTTGGATTAGGAATCGTCTAGCTAGAAGAAGACAGAGGGTAGTAGTTGATGGTAAGGTTTCATCTTGGAGTGCAGTTACCAGTGGTGTTCCGCAAGGATCTGTTTTGGGACCATTGCTGTTTGTCATTTCTATAAATGACCTGGAGGAGGGGCTAGAAGGTTGGGTGAGCAAGTTTGCGGATGATACGAAAGTCTGTGCAGTTGTTGACAGTGAGGAAGGATGTGGCAGGTTACAGCGGGATATAGATAAGCTGCAGAGCTGGGCAGAAAGGTGGCAAATGGACTTCAATGTAGCTAAGTGTGAAGTGATTCACTTTGGTAAGAGTAACAGGAAGATGGGGTACTGGGCTCATGGTCGGATACTTGGTAGTGTGGATGAACAGGGGGATCTTGGTGTCCATGTACACAGATCTCTGAAAGTTGCCGCCCAGGTAAATAGTGATGTGAAGAAGGCATATGGCGTACTGGGCTTTATTGGTAGAGGAATTGAATTCCGGAGTCCTGAGGTCATGTTGCAGTTGTATAAGACTCTGGTGCAGTTTTGGTCGCCATACTATAGGAAGGATGTGGAGGCACTGGAACGGGTGCAGAGGAGGTTTACCAGGATGTTGCCTGGTATGGTAGGAAGGTCGTATGAGGAAAGGCTGAGGCACTTGGGGCTGTTTCATTGGAGAAAAGAAGGATTAGGGGTGACTTGATAGAGGTGTACAAGATGATTAGGAGTTTAGATAGGGTTGACCATGAGAACCTTTTTCCACGTAATGAGTCAGCTATTACGAGGGGGCATAGCTTTATATTAAGGGGTGGTAGGTATAGGACTGATGTTAGGGGTAGATTCTTTACTCAGCGAGTCGTGAGTTTAAAGAATGCCCTTCCAGTAGCAGTGGAGGACTCTCCCTCTTTATGATCATTTAAACGGGCATTGGATAGGCATATGGAGGATAGTGGGCTAGTGTAGGTTAGGTGGACTCGGATCGGCGCAACATTGAGGGCCAAAGGGCCTGTACTGCGCTGTATTTTTCTATGTTTCTATGTTTCTAAGAACAAACTATTCCTGGTAATGACACTCTGTCACTCAATCACTGTTCCTTCCCCAGTCCTGATTTGGCACTCCAGTGTGATGTTTCTGTCCCCCAACCTTAATTTCTGTCCCAATTTCACAAATTATCACGATTTTGAGTAACGTGCCAGAAAGAGAGAAAATCCTTCCAACTCTTGCTATTAGGGGCTGAGAGAAAGTGAGGACTGTAAATGGTGGGGATCAGAGTTGAAAAGTGTGGGGCTGGAAAACCACAACAGATCAGGCAGTATCTGGGAGGCAGGAGAGTTGACGTTTCAGGCAAAAGTCCTTCATCAGATAAGTGGGGGTAAGGGAGTGGGAAGGGGGCTGAGAAATAAATAGGAGGGTGGGGTGGAGCTGAGAGGAAGGAGCTTGCAAGGCGATAAGTAGATGATGGTGGGGTGTGATGGTGATAGGTCAGAGAGGAAAGTGAAGTGGATAGGGGATAGGACAGCTGGAACCCTCAAACTGTACAACATCAACATCGACTTCACCAATTTACAAATCTTCCCTCCCATAACCTTACGCCAGATCTAACCATTTAAATTAGCACTGCCCTCTTGAACTGTCTTAATTGTATATCGTCCTTCCCACCTATTCACTCCACCCTCTCCTCCGACATATCACTATCACTCCCACCAACATCTTCCTATCGCTCTCCCAGTGACCCTCCCGCGAGTCCAGTCCTACCCTTCTATTTATCTTTCAGCCCCCTTGTCCCCCTGCCACATTCCTGACGATGGGTTTATACGTGATATGTAGATTGTCTTGCTCTTCAGATGCTGCCTGATCTATTGTGCTTTTCTGGCACCTCACTTCTCAACTATTAGCGACAGTGCAGATCCCATATTTCAAAGTTATAATTTATCGTCCTCCCCCGCAGCACCCACCTCCCCCACACCTTCTGAGTAAACTTCATCCACAGAGGTGAATTCTTTATACAGACCAGGCACTGACTCTGTACCTAGGCTGTGCACTCTCCTACAGCTCCTTGGAGACTTGGGGTCTTCTTTAATAGTTTCACTAATGCCACTGGGTTAGCCTCTTCTACCACATCTTTTCCGAAAGTATTTTCCTTCAATCCCCCAGCACGGTGTGTCCTAGCTTACTGCAGTAAAAGCTCCTTTTCCCAGTGCCTTTTTTAATCCATCGGCACTGTAATTTTATGTGTATCACTCCCTCATAGTGAGAACACAATAGGCCTTTCACCTCCTTTCAACCCCCTTGGGCTGCTTTTTTCACCTCTAGTAAACTATTGTGCGCTACTGTTCGCTTTGTAGTGTGTGATCTTCCCGTCTCCCAGTTTCTATCCTTCACAGGATGAAAATCCTCCCAGAAGCTAAATTTCATCTCATGCACCAATACATATTCACCTGCCACTTCTGCCACGCTTCTCACTTCTTGAAATTTCTATTCATTCACGTGAATTTTTACCATCTCTGGAAGTGAGTCTTTAAACTCCTGCAGCAGAATAATCTCCCTTCGAGCCTCACAGGTCTTATCCATTTTTAAGGCCAGCACCCATCTATCAAAATGACTGTGTTTAATTCTTTCAAACTCAACATAAACTCAACATTTATGGGTGGCACAGTGGTTAGCACTGCTGTCTCACAGCGCCTGAGACCCAGGTTCAATTCCCTACTCAGGCGACTGACTATGTGGAGTTTGCACGTTCTCCCTGTGTATGCGTGGGTTTCCTCCGGGTGCTCCGGTTTCCACCCACAGTCCAAAGATGTGCGGGTCAGGTGAATTGGCCATGCTAAATTGTCCGTAGTGTTAGGTAAGGGGTGAATGTAGGGGTATGGGTGGGTTGCGCTTCGGCGGGTCGGTGTGGACTTGTTGGGCCGAAGGGCCTGTTTCCACACTGTAAGTAATCTAATCTAAAAAAAAGCCTGACCTAGTTTCGTCTCTATATTTCTGAACCTCTGCCTATATTCTTCTTGTACCAATTCATAACCAACCAAAATAGCCAGTTTGACACCTGCATAATCTCTTGACCCCTCATCTGACAGTGCTGCAAATACCTCACTCCTGTGCCCACCAGCGTAGTCTGAACGAGCATTTCCCGCAAGTTCACTTGACACACCATCTGCAGAGCCATTTTGTTTTTCAAAGGAAATAAAAACAGATAGTGACATTTTTCTCACTGAAATATGATAATGTATTATCATAGCTGTATACATCCCTTCATCTCTCTCCTGTTAATTTAACTTTCTTGTCTAATTCTCAACTTCCGAAACGCAAATTCTCTCTCTCTTTTCCTCTCTTTCCCTTTCCCTCTGTTCTCTCTCTGTTTCCGTCCCTATTTTCACCTTCTTACTCCAGTTGCCATATTTGCAATTTAAGTTTTTTCTATCTCTACTACAGTTGCCTGTTTCTCTGACACACCAAAGTGCTTGACCAACTCTGTGACAATTTCAGCTTTCCTTTTGTCCCTGGCTAAACCCAATTCCAACCTATTTGCGAATTCTAAAAATATTCCACCTTCTGACTTTGTAAACTTCCTTGGCAAATTTGGGAACCTCTTTAATAATTTAAAAAAAACAATTCTTTCACTTTTACTTTAACCAACCAGAAGTTAACAAAATTAAATGAATTTTCCCACCGGTTTTATTTGAAGATCCAGGTCACTAATTGCAATGTATTGGAATCTGCTGGGACCTTTTGTACCCCAAATCTGTTCAAGTCTGTCCAAGTCCCCAGCAAGGCCCCAAACTGTTGTGACATCAATGTCGAACCCCTCTGTTAATTAAAATAACGCACCCAGAAAAGCTCACCTCGCATCATAATCTTTTAAAACGTGGGTGACAGAGAACTCCTAAATTCCACTAATTAACGAAAAATAACAATTTTTATTATGCAAATTAGCTCACTGAGCATGAATATTTGTTTTCAGACGTTTCATCACCAGTTGACATCATCAGTGAAAGTCTCCGCTGAACCGCTGGTGGTATGTCCCTTCTCTCTATTTATAGGTTTTTCTTTCTTAAGCTGAGTGGTGTAATTCCTGGCTTTTTTTATTACAAGAGAAGGGACATAGGATCCAAATTGATGCATTTATTGGTGGACTTCTGGTTAGAATGCCATTCCTCTGAGAACGTCCTTGTGTGTCTTAGTATGTGCGTGTGTTGTTCCAGTCAAAGTGATGCCCTTCTCTCTCTGTATTATGGAATATAGTGATAGTGGGTCATGTATTTTGGTGGTCAGTTGGTGTTCATGTACCCTGGTAATACGACAACAGAACCATTTCAACGGCGGAGAAATGATTTTGTATAGATTGAATAATCAATATGTGTGTGCAGATATTTTTCATATGTGCACAACACATTCTAAATGATCAACGGAGACACAGTTATTGAAAAATGATGCACATGATGTATAACATTTATAAAGCATCGTTTGATTCTCATCTAAAGTAATATATTCCCTTTCTCATAATGTTCCCTCCTTTTCTGGAATTCTCTACTCTAATTTCTCATTCTTATCATGTTGTGTGTTATATATCCTTTCTTCTGGTGTCCCAACATATTTCAGTTAATCCCCTTTCTACTGGGACTTCAATATATTGGCCTGCTGGGTTCTTTCCAAAGCTAGTGTCTGTCATATTATTGGTGATAAAAATTCTGGCATCAGACCCAGCATTTGAACACATTACTCTGTTGTAAATGCACTGTACAAAGGACCACAGCCCACAGGAATTGACAAAACATTGAGGGATGTGCATCTACTTCTTTCACTAATCCAATTTTCTCACTTTTCACATGTCCCCATCTATATCCTCTCTCTCGTTCTCTCTTTGTATCTAGTCAAGAAATTTGCCAATTATTCTTTATGTCCCGTCTCTAAAAGTACCTTATTTCAATTTATATCTATTGCTCTCTTCTTGATGTAATGTGATTATAATTGAGCAATGTCACTACAAAGTCATGAGGGAGGAGCTGGCCAGAGTTAATTGGAAGGGGAGTCGAGCAGGGAATACCATGGAGCAGCATGGCAGGAATTTATGTTGGATAATTCGGAGGATATCAGAAATTCTCCCAAAAAAGATGAAACATACTCATGGGAGGACAAGGCAGCCATGAGTGAAAAGGCATCGAACGAAAAGGCATCGAACGAAAAGAGAAAACATACAATGTGGTGAAGATGATTGGGAATCTAGATAATTAATTGGCTCTGAAACTACATAAGGCTGGTATCACTGACACTGCAGAGCTCTTAATCATGGTCAGTGAGAGAAACAGAGGGAAACACATTCACATCAAACACAGAAGATGGTATTACTCAAGGAAAAAGAATCAGGTGAATTAAACAATTGAATAAAACCAGTTAAATGTTTTTTATGGAATGTGTCAGATTGGAAACATGACCTCAGCAGAATGAGAATATGAAAATGAAAGTATTTCCACATCAGAAAACAGAGTAGGTCACTGAGTACAGGGTTGATGGGTGAAACAGTCTCGATGTGAACTAGGGCACAGACAGCAGATTTGCATTTCAGATATTGCAGCTCAAAACTGCGTATTCATGTAATGCTGTAGAACACAGCAGCACGAGAAGCAGAACACCATTAAACCACCACCTGTAATATCTTACCCAGGGATAATCTCCTCAGTCTGCCATTACAATCAACACGATCTATGTATCAGTAATGACAGTGGTTGAACATATCAGGGTCAGAACCACGTGAACCTAAACCTGCTTTTCGCATCAGAGAGCAGCGGGAGCCGGGCGGAAGTGAAGTCGGAACGCAAAGCTGGTCGGGAAGGTAAGTGATTGTTATTTAAGAACTTACCTCGACACCAACAGTCTTTTCGCATCGGAGAGCGGTGGGAGCTGGGCAGAAGTGAAGTCGGAGCCCAAAGCCAGTCGGGAAGGTAAGTGATTGTCATTTGAGTGGAAGTGATTGCGCCACAGTTGAAGAGGGTGAAGACATGACTGCCAAGCTGGTTCAGTGTGCTACGTGCTTGATGTGGGAGGTCAATGACTCTGGTGTGTCTGGCTCGTATAAGTGTGGAAAGTGTGTGCACGTTCAGCTACTGACAGAGCATATTGCAGCGTTGATGAAAGAACTCGAGGACCTTAGGCTCATCCGAGAGAACGCGATCTTTCTGGACAATACCTTCAGCGAGGTTATTGCAACAATCGTACCAGAAGAGGCCAGGAGAGAGCAGGTGATGAGGAAGGCAGAGATGAAATGGGCGCAAGAGACCCCGGGGAAAGTACCTGTCAGGAATAACTTGAATCTTTTGGAAACAGTAGAGACAGATGACACTGCCAGTCCGCAAGGTGGCCAGGTCAATCAAACTTTGGCATGGAGGCAGAGCGGAAGAGTCAGACATTGCACAGAGCCGTGGTAATAGGGACCTCCATAATGAGAGGAACTGACCGGGGTTTTTGTGGCAGCAGGCAGGACTGAAGGATGGTGTGTTGCTTTCCTGGTGCCAGGGTTAAAGACATCACAAACAGAGTGCAGGAAATCCTCCAGGGCGAAGGTGAAGAGACAGAGGTGGTGGTATATGTCGGCACAAATGATGTAGGGAAGAAGAGGAAGAACATACTAGCGGGACTTCGGAAAACTAGGAAGAAGGCTGAAAAGCAGGACGTGCAGGTTGATTATCTCTGGTTTGTTTCAAGTTCATCAGACTGGTGAGGCCAGAAACAGGGAGATAATGGACTTGTATGTGTGGCTGGGGAACTGGTGCAGGAAGCAAGGATTTAATTTCTTGATTCACTGGGGTATGTTTTGTGGTAAGCATAAATTATACAAGAGAGACAGTTGCACCTTAATAGGTTTGCTACTGCAACACAGTTACGTCTAAACTAAGTAGCGGGGGGAGGGGACAAACTGGATGTTTAAGAAGGAAAGTGGAGGGAAAGTTAGAACAAGGGAAGTCAAGAAAGACAACTACATCAATGAGGCAGAAAACTCAGAAAGGGATCATGCTGTAAGGTTGAGTGAAATAGGAGTTGATGGGAAGGGGGAGGGTAGTACAAATTAAAAATACTATATATGAATGCACGAAGCATTAGAAATAAGATGGATGAGCTTGAGGCTCTTTTGGAAATTGGCAGATACGATATTGTGGGGATAACTGAGACGTGGCTTCAAGTGGACAGGGCCTGGGAAATTAATATTCAAGGCTGCACGTGCTATCGTAAGGACAGAGTGGCGGAAAGAGGGCGTGGGGTGGCCATGTTGGTAAGGGATGATATTCAGTCCCTTGCGTGGGGGGGACCTAGAATCAGGGGATGTAGAGTCAGTGTGGATAGAGCTGAGAAATACTTAGGTATGTGAAAGGCAAAAAAATGGCTAAGACTAAAATTGGGCCCTTGAAGACAGAAACAGTGGAATATATTACAGGGAACAAAGAAATGGCAGAAGAATTGAATTGGTACTTCAGATCTGTGTTCACTGGAGAAGACACAAGCAATCTCCCTGAGGTAACAGTGGCTGAACGACCTGAACTGAAGGGAATTTATATCTGCCAGGAATTGGTGTTGGAAAGACTGTTCGGTCTGAAGGTTGATAAGTTTCCGGGGTCTGATGGTCTACATCCCAGGGTACTGAAGGAGGTGGCTCGAGAAATCGCGGATGCGTTGGTGATGATTTTCCAGAGTTCGATAGATTCGGGATCAGTTCCTGCGGATTGGAGGGTGGCTAAGTTATACCACTTTTTAAGGAAGGTGGGAGGGAGAAAGCAGAAAATTATAGACCAGTTAGTCTGACCTCAGTGGTGGGAAATATGCTGGAGTCTATTATAAAGGATGAAATTATGACACATCTGGATAAAGTAACAGGATAGGTCAGAGTCAGCATGGATTTATGAAGGGGAAATCGTGCTTGACTAATCTTCTAGAATTTTTTGAGGATGTAACTCTGAAGATGGACAAGGGAGATCCAGAAGTTGTAGTGTACCTGGACTTTCAGAAAGCTTTTGATAAAGTCCCACATAGGAGGTTAGTGCGCAAAATTAGGGTGAATAGTATTGGGGGCAAAGTACGAACCTGGATTGAAAGTTGGTTGTCTGATAGGAAACAGAGAGTAGTGATAAACGGCTCCATTTCGGAATGGCAGGCAGTGAGCAGTGGGGTACCGCAGGGATCAGTACTGGGACCGCAGCTTTTTACAATATATGTTAATGATATAGAAGATGGTATTAGTAATAACATTAGCAAATTTGCTGATGATAATAAACTGGGTGGCAGGGTGAAATGTGATGAGGATGTTAGGAGATTACAGGGTGACCTGGACAAGTTAGGTGTGTGGTCAGACGCATGGCAGGTACAGTTTAATGTGGATAAATGTATGGTTATCCACTTTGGTGGCAAGAACAGGAAGGCAGATTAATACCTAAACGGAATCAATTTAGGTAAAGGGGCAGTACAGAGAGATCTGAGTGTTCTTGTACACCAGTCAATGAAGGCAAGCATGCAGGTACAGCAGGTAGTGAAGAAGGCTAATAGCATGCTCGCCTTCATAACAATAGCATGCTCGCCTTCATAACATTGAGTATAGAAGCAAAGAGGTGCTTCTGCAGCTGTACAGGGCCCTGGTGAGACCACATGTGAAGTACTGTGTGCAATTCTGATCTCCAAATTTGAGGAAAGACATTTTGGGTATTGAGGGAGTGCAGTGTAGGTTCACGAGGTCAATTCCTGGAATGGCGGGATTACCTTACACTGAAAGACTGGAACGACTGGGCTTGTATACCCTTGAGTTTAGAAGACTGAGAGGGAATATGATTGAGACATATAAAATTATGAAAAGATTGGACACTCTGGAGGCACAATTTCATGTCTTCGCTGATGGGTGAGTGCCGAACCAGAGGACACAGCTTAAAAATATAGGGTAGACCATTTAGGACAGAGATGAAACTTCTTCAGCCAGAGAGTGGTGGCTGTGTGGAATGCTCTGCCTCAGAAGGCAGTGGAGGCCCAGTCTTTGGATTCATTTAAGAAAGAGTTGGATAGAGCTCTCAAGGATTGTGGAATCAAGGGTTATGGAGATAAGGCAGGAAGCGGATACTGATTAAGGATGATCAGCCATGATCATATTGAATGGTGGGGCAGGCTTGCAGGGCAGAATGGCCTACTCCTGCACCTATTGTCTATTGTCTATTGATGCTAACCCATTAATGTTACTGCATTTGAGCAACAGATCTGATCAAAGCTCTGCAGTCCTGCCACATTCGGTTATAAATGGTGATGGATGATTAAACAAATGACTGGAGGAAAGGGATCCACAAACATCCCCATCTTAGATAATGGAACAGACCTTCATATCAGTGTAAAAGACAAGGATGCAGTATCTGCGCCATCCTCAGCCAGAAGTGTTGAGTTGATGATCCACTTCACCCTCGCCATGATGCCCACAGAATCACAGATGCCAGTCTTTAATCAATCTGATTCACTGCCCGTAACATGAAGAAATAGCTGAACATAGCAGATACGGCAAAGGTAACGGGCCCTGACCCCATTCCTGCAATAGGACTGAAGACTTGTGCTGCACAACAAGCCGTGTCCCTGGGGAAGCTGTTTCCTTCCAGCTCTAACTCTGACATCTCCCTGGCAATGTGGAAAATTACTCAGCTATGTCCGGTCCCCTACGAGGGGAATGATTACAATCTGACCAATTACCACTCCCTCGGGAGAGTCACGATAGTCAAGTTGGTGGGAGTTCTTGTTGTCAGAGCTGTCAAGCAGCACAGAAATGACCAGCTCACTGTTGTCTCTGATAGGTCCCCATGGAGATATGGGGCTGTTGTGGAAATGTCATTGGATTACTAATCCAGACCAGGCTAATGGTCTGGCAGCGGGTGGAAGATTAAAATAATTAATAAAATATTAAGATGCAAAATCTGGTGTCAGTAATATGACCTTCAAAACAATATCGATTGCAAACACGACTTTGCTTCCCCAATGTACTTTTAGGAAGTGAATCTCCCGTGCTTCCCTGGTCTGCCCTAAACGTGACTCCAGACACGCAGTTATATGATAAACGTTTCAATGGTCTCTGAGTCGACCCAACAAGATAATCTATTGTTTCAAACTGCTCCGAGCTCTTAAAGGATAAAACCAGACAGAACACCCGGCACCAGCCTCGCTATCGGAAAAGGGAAAGGTAAATACAATCCTGTCGATCCTGCAGAGACCTCCTTCCTTACATCTGAGAGTTTGTGACAACTTTCCCACAGACTACACAGAAACAACGGTAAAGGAGGAGGTTGTAAAACACATGGAGCCTCACCCATTCTAGTTCATGTTCAAACATCTCCTCAATGCACTTATCCCACACTATGAATGCATCCATTAATGTGAGTAACCTTGGAGAGCTATAAAATAGGAAATGCAGTCCTCCCTTCGGTCCATCAAGGTTGCTATCCAATTCAATATAATTATCGTTGGCCCTTTATTTCCACACCATACTCCTGCTCTCCCACCATCACTTTACTGTCTCTTAATTCTTATTTATATGCAGTGTCTTGGCTACCAGGTGTGAGCGAATTCCCCAGGGTCACTAGTGTCTGAGTGCAGACATTTACTCTCATCTCAATGCAGAGTGTCCTGCCTGTATATAATACTTTGGCCCCTTGTTTTAGACATACCAGCCAGGGGAATTATCATTCCTGCTTCCAATCTGTCTCACCCTGTCAGAGTGTTATACATGTTACTGAGATCTCCACTCATTTTCCTAAAGCCCATGGAATACAGGCCCAGTTGCCCCAAACTCTGCTCCCACAACAAGCCTGTCATCCCAGAGATCAGTCTGGTCATCCTTCACTGCACTCCCTCAATGTCAGGTTTGTTCTTTATTAGGTAAGGAGACCAAAACTGCACACAATACTGCGCAATGTTCAAGATGGGGTCTCACCAAGGCCCTGTACAGCTGCAGTAAGACAACCTTACTCCTGGACTCAAATCCCCCTGAAATGAAGGTCAATGAACCAGTTACCTTCCTAACTACATTCTGCTCCTGCAATATTGTTGTCAGCGACTGGTGTACAGGGAAATCCCGATCCTTTTCAATGTTACAACTCCCCCCTTGGAGGGTCTATGTACACTGGGCAGCGTGACAATGCCATTCCCAGTATTGACCTCTGGGTTGAGAACTCACTGTGCTGCAGGGACCTCAGAACGCTGCTCAGAAGGAAACAATAAAAAGGAGCATACAGCGCTTTGTAGATCAACATGTTTCAAACAAAGGCTGCCAATCTCTTGTTCCCATAAAAAGGGCACACCGTCACCTCTACCCACCTTGCTCTCCATCTGCCACGTATTTGCCCATTCACTCCGCTTGTCTCAGTCTCCTTGGAACTTTTTTACAACCTCCTCGTCCACTCACAATCTCACATCCTTTAGTGCTGTCTGCAGGCTGGGATTTGATTCCCGCAACCAAATGTTTAATGCGTATTGTGAAAGCTGGGGCCCGATCATCAATCCCTGCGATACCTCAGCAACCTTCCTCTGTTAATTTTACTTTTCTGATTTATTTATTTCGTGAATCTGGGTGTCAATGGCTGGGCCAGCATTTATTGCCTGTCCCTAGTTGCCCTTGAGCAGGTGGTGATGAGCTGCCTTGTTGAATTGCTGCTGTCCACCTGTCCCACAATGCCATTTGGGAGGGAATCCCAGGATTCTGACCCGGTGACAGTGTAGGGACGGTGATATATTTCCTATTCAGGGTGGTGAATGGCTTGGAGGGTAACTTGAAGATGGTGGTGTTCCCATACATCGGTCGCTCTTGTCCTTCTGGATAGGCCTGGTCGTGAGTTGGGAAGATGGTGTCTGAGGATCTTTGGTGAATCATTTCAGTGCAGTTTGTATATAGTAAACCACTGCTGCTGCTGAGCGTTGATGGTGGAGTATTGTGGATGAAACGACGTTCAAATTGGCTGCTTTGTCCTGGATGTTAGTAAGCTTCTTGATTGTTGTTGGGTCTGCAGTCATCCAGAAAAATGGGGAGTATTCTGTCACACTTCTGACTTATGCATTGCAGATAATGGACAGGCTTTTGGAAGTCAGGGTGTGAGTTACTCGCCGCAGTATTCCTAGCTTTTCACCTGCTCTTGTAATTACTGTGTTTATGTGGCGAGACCAGTGGGTTTCTGAGCAATGATTATCCCCCAGGATTTTGATACTGGGGGATTCAGTGATGGTAACACCATTGAATGCCATGGGGCAGTGATTAGATTGTATTTTAGTGATGATGGTCACAGTCTAGCATTTGTGTGGTGTCAATATTTCTTGCCACGTGTCAGCCTGGATAATGTCCAGAAATTGTCGCCTTTGGATATGGACTGTTTCAGTATCTGAGAAACCACAAATGCTGCTGAATATTGTGCCATCATTGGCGAACATCCCCACTTCTGACCTTATAATAGAGGGAAGGTCATTGATGAAGCAGCCCTGAAGATATTTGGACCTCGGCCACTGTCCGAGGGATTCCTACAGACTTGTCCTGGAGCTGGGCTGACTGATCTTTACCAACTATAACAATCTTCCTCCGTGTCAGGTATGATTCTAACCAGTTGGGAGTTTGTCCCCGGTACCCACTGATTCCAGTTTTACTCAGGCCCCTTGATGCCACATTTGGTCGAAGGCAGTCTTGTTTTACAGGGCTGTCACTCTCACCCCATCTCTGGAAATCAGCCCTTTTGTCCATGTTTGAACCAAGGTAATGAGGTCAGGTGCTGAGTGGTCCTGGTGGAGCCCAAACTGGGCGTCATTGACCAGGTTATATCTGAGCACGTGCTGCTTGAAAGCACTGATACCTTCCATCACTTTACTGATGATCGAGAGTGGACTGATGGGGTGGTAATTGGCCGGATTGGATTTTATGTATACGAGATACTTGGCTAATTTTCCACATAATCGAGTAAATGTCATTGTCGTAACGGCATTGGAACAGCTTTGCTAGGGCAGTGACAAGTTCTGGAACACAAGTTTTCAGTACTATTGCCAGAATGTTGTCAGCATGTGTACACTTTGGAGTATCCAGTGTCTCCAACTGAATCTGGACATCACATGGAGTGAATCAAATTTACTGATGACTGGTAACTGAATTACTGAGGACCAATGGAGGGGGCTGAGATGGATCATTCACTCAGCATTTCTGATTGAAGATTGTGCGAATGCATCAGCCTTATCTGATACACTAAAGTGTTGGGATCTTCCATCATGGAGGAAGGGGTTACTTGTGGAATCTCTTCCTCCAGTGAATTGTTTAATTGTCCCCAGCTTTTCTCGACAAGAAGTGGAAGGTCTGCAGAACCTAGATCTGATCCGTTGCTTGTGGGATCACTGAGCTCTGTCTATCACTTACTGTTATGCTGTTTGGTGCACACGTTGTCCTGTTTGATGGCGTCACCAGGCTGACACCTCATTGCCAAGTGTGCCAAGTGCTGCTCCTGCCCTCCTGCACTCTCCATTTAACCAAGGTTGATCCTCTGGATAGATGGTAATTGTTGTGAGGGGGATATGCCAGGCCATGAGTGTGTGCAGGAGTACAATTCTGCTGCTATTGCTCACCCACAATACCTTAAGGAAACCCACACTTGAGCTGCTTGATCTCTCCGAAGTCTATCTTATTTAGCATATGGATAGTGCAACTCAAAATGATGGAGGTTATTCTCAATGTGAAGGTGTGACTTTGTCTCCACAATGACTATGCGGTAGTCACTCTTACCAATATTGTCACGGACAGATACTTCTGCAATTGGCAGAATAGTAAGGATGTGGCCAAGTATGTATTTTCTTCTAGTTGGTTCCTTCACCGCCTGCCACAGACGCAGTCTAGCTGTGATATCCTTTAGGATCCGACCAGCTCGATCAGTAATGCTGTTGCAGAGTTACTCTTGGTGGTGAACATTGAGATCGCCCATCCAGAATTCATTTTGCGTCCTTACCACCGTCAGTGTTTCCTCCAAGTGTTGTTCAGCATGTAGGAGTACTGATTCATCAGTTGAGAGAGGCTGGTACATGGTAATCAGCAGGAGGTTTTCTTTCCCATGCGTAAACTAACGCCATGAGACTTCATGAGATGCAGAGTCACTATTGAGGATTTCCAGAGCAATTCCCTTCCAACTGTATCCCACTGTGCCGCAATTTCTGCTGTGTCTGTCCTGCTGGTGAGACAAGAGATTTCCGGGGAAGGTGATGGGGTGTCTGGGACATAGTCATACTCACAGAATCATATCTGCAGACAAGGTCAGGCTGTTGCTTGACGAATCTGTTTATTTCTATTCACTGTTTCCTGCCAGCTCTCACATTCTAGAAACATGTCCATATATTAGCCCCAATCCACTAAGATTTAATTTTGCAAACTAGGCTTGGGGCTTTACCAAAGTTTTCTGAAAATCCAAATGTATTACCTCCATTGCTGCTCCTTCATTTGTCTCCCAGTCTGTTTCACAATCATAATTCCCATTTCATAAATCTATGTTAATATTGTCTATGACCATTATTTACAGTCCTATTAATTTCTCCTAAACCATTTACTTACTATGTTCGATGTTCCATGTACTATATCCTTTTTCCACACCAGACTTGGTTTTCCTAGTATTGTTAGAATGTTCTGTGAAGACAGAACTGAAGTCGTGGTTTAATAGTTTCGCCATTTCCCTGCTCCCCCTGCTCTGGTTTCAGATTGTAAGGAAGCTGCACTTATTTTATCAAACTTCTCACACTGACATGATTTAATAAGCTGTTAAAGTTCACTCTTATAACTCTTGTGAATATACTCTTCAGAAACCGATCAACTTCATCTGCTCAATAATTGACTTTCCACACTATACACTCACAGGACTATAGACTCTGTGCCAACAGAGATATAGCACGACCGATATTGTTCCCAGTTTCCAACATCAGGCCCATAGCCTGGAATGCTATGACACTTCCAAGTGCCCTTTCAAGAACGTTTTAACGGTTGTGGGGCTACCCATGATAACTCCCCTCTCAGCAAGTGCATTCCAGACGCCAACACCCTCTGGGTGAAAAAAAATTAAATCCTCTCTGTACCTCAAACTCATCACTTTAAAAGTGTGCTCCCTTGTTCTTGACACTCTAACTACAATCACCTGAGGAAACTCAAGATCACAGGCTGAGTTTCCCCATCAGACAATTTTGCCATTGCAGGGATTAATCTGGATAATACCGCTTGCAGTTCATCTGTCATCATTATATCCCATTTTGGATTGGGACTCCAATGGTACACAATACTTTAAGTTTAGTCTCACCAACACTCTATGCAAAAGGTGCACAACATCTTCTACATTGCAATTACATTCACATGAATGTAAACCTATTTTTAAGTGGCCCATTAGCATATATTCTTCCCAATACCTTGCGCTTTAATTTTTCTTATGAGCTTACTGTGTGAATTCTTTTAAGATTTGCTCCTTAAAATCCAACGTTATCCATTGGCTCTTCATTGTTTCTGTCTACAAGAATCGTCTTCAGACCATTCCAAAAAGTGTTTGCCACTTATGGCTTTCATTTAATCGATGCGTTATCATACTTCCCAGTTTTGCCATTATCTTATACATAGTAGTATTACAGCCGTGGAAAGGACAATGGAGGAAGACTTGCCATCTGAGGTAGTTTGGGCTGAGGTTAGAAATAGGAAAGGTGAGGTCACCCTGTTAGCAGTTTTCTACAGGCCTCCTACTAGTTCGAGAGACATAGAGGAATGTATTGCAAGGATGATTCAGGAGAAGAGTGAAAGTAGTAGGGTAGTTGTTATGGGGGACTTTAACTTCCCAGATATTGACTGGAAAAGCTATAGCTCGAGTTCGTTAGATGGGTCGGTGTTTGTTTAATGTGTGCAGGAGGGTTTCCTGACACAATATGTAGACAGGCCAACAAGAGGTGAGGCCATACTGGATTTGGTTCTAGGTAATGAACCAGGCTAGGTCTTAGACTTGGAGGTAGGTGAGCACTTCGGGGACAGTGACCACAACTCGGTGACTTTTACTCTAGTGATGGAGAGAGATAAGTGTGCACTACAGGGCAGAAGTTAGAGCTGGGGGCAGGGAAAGTATGATGCGGTGAGGCATGACTTAGGATGCGTGGATTGGAAAAGTAGGCTTCAAGGGAAGGACACAAATGATATGTGGAGCTTGTTCAAGGAGCAGCTATTGGGTGTCCTTGATAAGTATATACCAGTCAGGCAGGGAGGAAAGGGTCTTGTGAGGGAGCCGTGGTTTAATAAGGAATTGGAATCCCTTGTAAAAGGGAAGAGGGCGGCCTATGTAAAGATGAGGCGTGAAGGTTCAATTGGGGCGATTGAAAGTTATAAGTTAGCCAGGAAGGATCTAAAGAGAGAGCTAAGAGCAGCGAGAAGGGGACATGTAAAGTCCTTGGTTGGTAGGATTAGGGACAACCCAAAGGCTTTCTTTAGATATGTCAGGAATAAAAGGATGACTAGGGTAGGTATCGGTCCAGTCAAGGATAGTAGTGGGAAGTTGTGCGTGGAGGCGGAGGAGATTGGAGAGACACTATATCAATACTTTTCATCAGTATTCACTCAGGAACAGGACATTGTTGCTGATGTGAATATTGAGTCACAGGTGATTAGAATGGATGGCTTTGAGGTATGTAGGGAAGAGGTCCGGGGAATACTGGAAAGGGTGAAAATAGATAAGTCCCCTGGGCCTGATGGCATTTATCCTAGGAACCTCTGGGAAACCAGGGAGGAGATAGCGGAGCCATTGGCCTTGATTTTTATGTCATCGTTGTCTACAGGAATAGTGCCACAAGACTGGAAGATAGCGAATGTGGTCCCCTTGTTCAAGAAGGGGAGTAGGGACAGCCCTAGTAACTATAGGCCAGTAAGTCTCACTTCTGTTGTGGGCAAAGTCTTACAGAGAATTGTAAGGGATAGGATTTATGAACATCTGGATAGGAATAATGTGATCAAGGATAGTCAGCATGGTTTTGTGAAGGGCAGGTCGTGCCTCACAAACCTTATTGAGTTCTTTGAGAAGGTGAGCAAGGAAGTGGACAAGGGTAAAGCAGTAGATGTGGTGTATATGGATTTTAGCAAGGCGTTCGATAAGGTACCCCATGGTAGGCTAATGCAAAACTTACGGAGGTATGGCATTGAGGATGCATTATAGGTTTGGATTAGGAATTGGCTGGCTGGAAGGAGACAGAGGGTACTAGTGGATAGTAAAGGTTCATCGTGGAGTGCAGTTACTAGCAGTGTTCCACAAGGATCGGTTTTGGGGCCATTGCTGTTTGTCATTTTTATAAATGACCTGGAGGAGGGGCTTGAAGGCTGGGTGAGCAAGTTTGCGGATGATACGAAAGTCGGTGGAGTTGTGGACAGCGAAGAAGGATGTGGCAGGTTACAGCGGGATATAGATGAGTTGCAGAGTTGGGCAGAAAGGTGGCAAATGGACTTCAATGTAGCTAAGTGTGAAGTCATTCACTTTGGTAGGAGTAACAAGAAGATGGATTACTGGGCTAATGGTAGACTACTTGGTAGTGTGGATGAGCAGAGGGATCTTGGTGTCCATGTACACAGATCTCTGAAAGTTGCCACCCAGGTAAATAGTGTTGTGAAGAAGGCATATGGCGTACTGGGCTTTATTGATAGAGGAATTGAGTTCCGGAGTTCTGAGGTCATGTTGCAGTTGTATAAGACTCTGGTGCGGCCTCATCTGGAGTATTGTGTGCCGTTTTGGTCGCCATACAATAGGACGGATGTGGAGGCACTGGAACGGGTGCAGAGGAGGTTTACCAGGATGTTGCCTGGCATGGTAGGAAGATCGTATGAGGAAAGGCTGAGATAATTGAGGCTGTTCTCATTGGAGAAAAGAAGGTTTAGGGGAGATTTGATGGAGGTGTACAAGATGATTAGGGGTTTAGATAGGGTTGACAGTGAGAACCTTTTTCTGCGTATGGAGTCAGCTGTTACTAGGGGACACAGCTTTAAATTAAGGGGAGGTTGGTATAGGACAGATGTTAGGGGTAGATTCTTTACTCAGCGAGTTGTGAGTTCATGGAATGCCCTGCCAGTATCAATGGTGGACTTTCCCTCTTTATGGTCATTCAAGCCGGCATTGGATAAACATATGGAGGTTATTGGGCTAGTGTAGGTTAGGTAGGCTTCGGTCGGCGCAACATCGAGGGCCGAAGGGCCTGTACTGCACTGTATTTTTCTATGTTCTATGTTTTTTCTGTATCTAGCATCACGTTCTTTGTGATTGAGTCCAACAGAGACCCGACTGTGGATGACAAGTTACTGGTCTGCAGTTCACTGTTCTCCATCTTCATCCTTTCTTAAACTGTTGGATAATATTTATAACTTTCACCTTATTCAGATTGGCTAAATGCCGTTCAGTAATGTGTAGGAAAATAGCATGAAAATTCGCAATGCAATCATTATGTCTATTGCTGCTTCATCGGAAATTCATGTATGAACTACATCTGGTCTGTCAGATTTATCAATACTCAATTCAGCTAGCTTTTCAAAGACAACCTCATCACTGATAAGAATGATCTTAAACCTTACTTCCACAAGTCCCATGGTCTCTTGGTATTTCTGGGAGAATTTCTGGATAGTCTTCCTTGAAGATGGACACCAAAATAACTGTTTCTTTTCCCTGTGATTTCTCTGTTCTCTACAATAAATGGTCTTTCTGCACACTCACTGTCCCATATTTGACCTTTTTTATTGTTTTTCTTTCATACATTGATAGAAGCTTTTTAGCAGTCTTAATGTTTTTCTTTTGTTTGCATGCTTTACATTTTTGATTTTCTTCTCAGTTTCTTTGCCATCCTTTACTGGGCCTTACATTTCTCTGAATCCACTGGCTTACTACAACACTTGGCATTTTTTTTAAGCTGCCTCCTTTGAACTAATATGCAGATGAATTTGGGGCTGATGGGATGGAAGGTGGACACATAGGAATGTTCGAAAGGGCGGTGCTGAGTTGGATGTTTGGACTGGGATAAGGTGGGGTTTGGGGATGTCGGGAAAACGGTGAAATCCACATTGACCCCTGTGGTTGGAGGATCCCAAGGCAGAAGATGAGGCTTTCTTCCTCTATGCTACTGGTGGTTAGAGCGTGGAAGTGGAGCAGGCCCAGAACCCTCATGTCCTTGGCAGAGTGGAAAGGGGAGTTAAAGTGTTCAGCCTCAAGACTGTGGAGTTGGTCAATGTGGCTGTCCCAGCGATGTTCTCTGAAAGGATCCACAAGTTGGCGTCCTGTCTCGCCAATGAAGAGAAGACCACATTGGGTGTAATGAGTGCAGTTGATGAGGCATTCTGTCTCCGTTCATCACCTTTCACTTTCAGCCCCACTTTCATCTACCTATCACATTCCCAGCTACCTCCCCCCGCCACACCCCCTTCTCATTTACTTCTCAGCACTCTTGGACCACAAGCCTCATTCCTAATGACGGGCTTATGCCCAAAAAATCGATTCTCCTGCTCCTGGTATGCTGCCTGACTGTGCTCTTCCAGCACCATACTCTTCGGCTCTGATCTCCAGCATCTGCAGTCCCCATTTCCTCCTCACACCTTCATGGCTTGCATAACTCAGATTTATAATGGTTATTTCAAATAAAACAAAAATTGTTGTGTATTCAAACATCATAAAAGAAAACAAATACATTGTGGTCATTGGTCCCAAAAGGTCCTTTACAGCAAATTTTTCAATTAGTTCTTCTGATCATCCAACACCAATTCCTAAATAGCCTGACCTCGAGCTTGGTGCTCGACATAATGTTAATACAAGCCATCTCAGACATGATCATGATATCCATTTTCCCAGCATTAGCATTCAGTTGGGTTAACACAGCTTAGATATAATTTAAACAGCACATTATTACTGCTGTAGCCACAGACGTGTATGTCTCACTTTCCTGTTTTATAACATACCCAGCATTTGTATTGCAGCTTTCACTTTGATATATAACTCCGATCAATGTTTGCTCCTCTTGCTGTTTCTGAGCTACACCTTATTCGATTCTGTAGAATCTGAGCGACGTGGTCTCTGGGTAAATTAATGTTCATGATCATCTCGCCACATCATTTATGCTCCACTTCAATCTCCTGTTATGCCATGGAGTAAAGAAGGACAATGATCTTTCAACAACGCCGTGTTTTCCCCTGAGACTGCTGTAACCTCGTTGGGAACCATACAGCAAGCTGATAAAGTGTTGCTGCTGCTGTACAGGGTCTTAGTGAGGTCACATCTGGAGTACTGTGGACAGATTTAATCTCCTCACTGAGGAAAGGAGATTGTTATATTGGAATAGAGGTTCCCTCAACTGATCCCTGTAAAGAAGGTGTTACCCTATAAGGAAAGGATGATCAGGTAGAGTTTAGAAGAATGAAAGGTGATCATATTTTTACATCGAACACCGGAAGGCATCAGTAATAGAAGCAAATTACACAACAATTGGAGGAATCCATTCCACTTCTTCAGCTTGATACACAGGAACAGCAGAAGGGTAGTGACACCTTCGACCCTTTTACAACAGGACAGGACAAGGTTATACAGCCCTGGAGCATGATATAAGGTTACAGGAGGAGGCCAATCAGCCCCTCGATTCAAAACACTGGACCCAGAGTAGGCTGTGTTGCACCATTATCCTGATACACAGCAACAGGATCAGTCCATTCAGCCTCCCCAAGTCTGTAACACAGGAACTGGAAGAGGCCACACAGTGACTGGAGATTTGGAAAACAGAAGGTCATTCAGTCCCTCCGACCCTTTGTAGGGGAATTGGACAAGGATACAAAGTATCTGAGACTTTTTTTTAATGAGAAAGTTGGAGGTAATTCAGACACGTGTCTGTTGTATGGGAACAGGAGAAGACCAATCACTCCCTCAGTTCCATCTCAGGGATGCATGAGGAGACCGTTCAGTATTTCCAGCCTATGATGGAAGAATATGAGAAGATCCATCATCCCCTCAAAATGTTGCACAGCAACAGGAAGATTCCGTAATCCCCCAATGTCCTAACACATCAAAAGTAGGTCATTCAGGCCATATAGAGGAGAATATAGGAAAACCAGAAAGACATCAGCTTATTGAGTTTGTACACCAGCAGGATGATGAATCCATTCAGCCACACATGCCTCTTACAAGCAATTGGAACATATCCCTTAAAAACGTGTGCCGGTTAAACAGGAATTCAAAGAAAACGTAAATGTATTCAAAAGGGAAGAACTTATAATAACTGTATACATTAGGGAGCAAAACGTAACGATGAAAAGATTGCAATTTAAGGCAAATTATTAGAATCCGTTGTTGAGGACATTTGCAAAGTTAAGCCACAATCCATCACGGTTTTACGAAGGATAAACCGAGTATGAATTGTTTGCTTGAGTTACTTCAGGATGTGACAAATAAGGTGGATAGTAGGATTCCTGGAGATGGAATTTATCTGGTCTTCCTGAAGGCATTGGATATGTCGCTTCTCCAAAGAGAAAATGGTACGATCAGACAACATGGGCTTAGGAATAATTTATTAGCTTGGATGGAGGATTGGTTATCCAACAAAATGCAGTCAGATGGAATAAATATGTCATTTTCTTTTGGCAAATGCAACTTGTGGGGTGCCATAGATTGCAGTACTCATGCCTCAACTACTTGAGTTTGATATTATTACTCGATTGACGGGATGGAAAATGCTATTTTCAGAGGACACTAATATTGGTTCGAAATTACTTTGGAATGAAGATGGAAGAGATATAAAAATAAATATGGATAGATTGGTCAAATGGGCCAAAATTTGACAATGACAATTAAATTGGAAAAATATGGGTCATTCAAGTTGGCCAGCGTAATGGAGAGAAACTTTAAAATGCTTTGGTGCAGAAGGATACTGGTGTCCACTTGCATATCACCGAAAACCTGTATGTGGGTACTGCAAGTAATTAGAAATGCAAGGATAATTTCAGTGTTTATTTGCAAAATAACAAAGTAGAAAGGTAGAGTGTGTTTCTGTAGCTATGCAAGACATTCGCGAGGCTGCAACTGGAGTATAGTTTGGGTGCGCTGACTTGTGGAAGGATGCATTTGCATTCGAAGCAAATCAGAAGAGGTTCATTAGATTGATTCCAGAGATGAAACATTTGTCTGATGAAGAGGAATTGAGCAGTTCAGGCCTATATTCTCAAGTTTATAAGAATGAAAGGAAATCCAATTGAGGTCTGTAAAATGTCAAGAGAAATTGAAAGTGCAGATGTGGAGTGGATATTTTTTCATGTGGGGCTATCTACAGCAAGAGAGCAGTGTTTTAAGATGGAGAGATGGCAGGAAAGTGGAACAGAGGCCGCAATGACATGAGCCATGTTTGTATTCAGTGTTGGAGCAGAGATGACATCAGCCATGTTTGTATTCAATGTTGGAGCAAAGATGACATCAGCCATGATTGTATTCAATGGTGGAGCTGAGATGACATGAGCCATGATTGTATACTATGGTGGAGCAGAGATGACATCAGCCATGTTTGTATTCAATGGTGGGGCAGAAATGACATGAGCCATGATTGTATTCATGGGCGGAGCAGAGATGACATCAGCCATGATTGTATTCAATGGCGGAGCAGAGATGACATGAGCCATGATTGTATTCAATGGTGGAGCAGAGATGATATCAGCCATGTTTGTATTCAGTGGTGGAGCAGTGATGACATCAGCCAAGTTTGTATTCAATGGTGGTGCAGTGATGACATCAGCCATGGAGGTTAGGGAGGCCCCAGGGTTCTGTTACACAAGTACAGCAGGAGGTGACTCACTCCCCACCAGTATGGGACACTGGGAGAGAAGGGGAGTTTGCTTGGAACAAACAGAAATATATGAATTAGTTGCATTAGTTGTCCATTCAATCCTGCCCCACCATTCACTAAGACCACGGATGATCTGATGGTGATTCCCTCATTCCATTTTATGGAGACTCCCCTCTCTGCGGCCTCTGCTCCATTTGTTGGTCATGTTGCAGACCCAGATGCTGCAACAACACTCACCATCACTCATCCAGAGGGATGGGTCTAATAGGATGAGTCAGAATTTGAAGGATCCAGTCACAAGAATGAAAACACAAAATAAAGGTATTGCCAGATGTTTAGTTCTCTCACATTCGCAATCCAACTCACATCACCACCCCATCCATGATACGTTCAGGATGGAGCACTGTGTAGATATGGCTCGCGTACTGCTGAATGCAACCCAGCAATGTCCAGAATGGAACTCTGTGCAGCCCACACAAATGCTTGATCTATAATCATGGGCTAAATGTCCAGCATGGGGAGCTGTGCAGACCGCATTGGTTCATTCATGTATAAACCCAGGCTGTTGCCTTGTTCGGTAACACTGTGTTCGATCGCTGCCCAGTGTGGGGAAACTTGCAGCCAATGCTGGAAGTGACAGGATATGCAGTTCCCATCCATTTACAGCTCCATATCTCCACTGTGCCTTGACAAGAGGTGCCATGGATGTGAAAATCTCTGTGAGGGAGAGATGTAAGTGGAAACAGTTTAAATACAAATAAGTTCTGATTAAGGCGAGTATCCCACCAGTATTTAAAGATGAAATAACTGAGATAATATCCAGTGAGGTTTTGTGAATGGTGCAAAGACATTAAAGGGAATGGTAATATTATAGTGGTTGCACTATAAGCCTCCAAATCAAAAATGGGAATTAGATGAACAAATATGCAGGTAGACTGGGGAGACTTTTAGGAACAATAGGGTTGTTATACTAGGTGATTTTAATTTTCCTAACATAGACTGGGACTTCCAGATGTTTAGAACTTAGACGGAACGTAATTTGTTAAGTGTGTTCAGGAAAGTTTCCGCAAGCTATATAGAGGGTCCAATTTGGGAAGGGGCAGACTCGACCTACTGTTGGGAAATAGGGCAGGATAGGTGGAGGAGGTAAAGTGGGGAAGCAATTTGGGAAAAGTGACTAGAGTTTTTTAACTTTAAAATAGTTGTGGGAGGGAAAAAATTGTTCCACAGATTCAAGTTCTAAATTGGGACAAGACGAATTTTGTTGTAATTGGACAGGGGATCTCAGGGGATGATTGGAGGAGTTTGATTCGAGGTGAAAGGATCTCGGGCAAGAGGGAGGGCTTTAAAAGTTAAAAAGCTCGAGTTCAAGTTTTCCATTTTCCTGTGAGGGTGAAGGTAAAGTCAGGCTGGATGTGAGAACCTTGGATGACAAGAGATATTGAGGCTCTGACCAGAAAAAAAGGTGGTGTGCCTCAGTTTCAGGCAGCTCGGATCAAGGGAATCCCTGGAGGTACAGAGAGGATAGAGGAGTTTACTGAAGAAGGAAATCAGCAAGATGAGAAGGGGGTATGAGATAACCTTGGCTAAGATTAGGGTGAATTTAAATTCAGTATAGTAAAGAAAAAGAACAACTAGAGAGAGAATAGGACGTCTTAAAATCCAAAATGGGCATGCATGTGTAAAACTTCAAGAGTTTGGTGAAGTCCTCAATTTCCCCTCTGTGTTTACCATGAATACCTGTGACGTTTGGGAGGTTAGTTGTCATATACTGGTACTGTCCATATCACAGTAGAGGTGTTGTTGGATATATTAGAATGTACACAGTCAGACAAATCTCTTGTTCCTGACCAGATATATCCAAGAGCACTGCAAGAGGCGAGAACTAAGGTTTAGGGGCCAAGGTTCTAGAAGACTGGGCTTTAGCAAATGTTGTGCCCTTATTCAAGAATGGCTGCATAGAAAAGCCTGGGAAATATAGACCAGTAAGCTTCACACCTGATTTCGCTAAACCACTTGAGAAGGTTCTGAGATATAAGATATGCATGCATTTGGAAATATAGAGTTTGACTTGGAGCAGTCAGCAACGCTTTGTGCATGGCAGCTCATGCCTTGAAAATTTTGTTCGAGTTTTTTGAGGAAGTGACCAGGAAGGTTGACGAGTGCAGGGTGGTGGACATATTCTATATGGATTTCAGTAAGGCCTTTGATAAGGTTCCACATAATTGGCCGCTCTAGAAGGTTAGATCGCATGGAATCCAAGCTGAACTGGCAAATAGGCGACACAATTGCCTTGACATTAGGAAACAAATGACTATGGTGGAGCTATGCTTGTCGGACTGGAGGCCTGTGACTACTGGAGTGCTTTAGGGGTCGGTGCTGGGACCATTTCTGTTTGTTATCTATATCAATGATTTGGATGAGAGTGCACAACGCAAGGTTAGTAAGTTTGCAGATGACTCTAAAATAGGAGGCATCGTTTACAGTGAGGGACGTTAAAATGTTATCAGAAATTGCAGCAGTACGTTGATCAGCTGGGTAAGTGGGCTGAGAAATAGCAAATGGAGTTTAACATAGATACGTGTGACGTCTTGCGTTTTGGAAAATCAAATCCAGGTAGGAGTTTAATGATGAATGAGAAGGCCTTAAGGAGTGTAGTGGAACAAAAGGACGTTGGGGATCAGGTGCACGGTTGTCTGAAATTTGTGTCACAGATACACAGGACAGTGAAGAAGGCTGTTGGCACATTGGCGTACATCAGGGCATTGAGTATAGAAGTTGGGACGTTACGTTGCAGTTGTACAGGATGTTGGTAAGGCTGCAGTTTGAGTATTGTGTTCAGTTTTGTTCACCTTGCTCTAGAAAGGATATTATTGAACTAGAAAGAATGTAGAAGAAATTTACAAAGATGTTTCCCGGGCTAAAGGGTCTGAGTTAAAGGGAGACGTTGGACAGGTTAGAACTTATTTCTTTACAGCGGAAGTAACTGAGAGGGTTTTTATGGACGTGTACATCTTACCAAATCATGAGAGGCGTGCATGGGGTGAATACTTCAAAATTTTTTTGCAAGATTGGGGAATCAAGGACTAGCGGACATCCGTTAATGTTTGGAAAGGGAAAAAAAATGAACCTGAGGGTCAACTTTTTTACTCAGAGTGTGGTACGCATATGGACTGAGCTGCTAGTGGAAGTGTTTGAGGTGGGTACAATAACAGCATTGAAAATGCATTTGGACAAATACGCAGATATGAAAGGATTAGATGGATACAGAGCAAGGGCAGGGGTATGGCAGATTGGCAGATAAAGGGCAATTACACCATGGAGGGCTTAGTGGATGGACTAGTACAGAGGGGGACCCTTCTCTTCCCAGAAGGAGCCACATCACCAGACTCAACGAACATGGTCTGAGCTCGTCACCCAGCTCAGTGCAGTATCTGCGGTCTGAAGAAATGTCCAGCAATACAGGACAAGCATCAATAGCATTCCCCGCTCTGTCAGGATAAGTATCACCGTATTCTCTCTGCTCCCTCACACTCACTGTATATCTGTTATGGCACCGACCCCTACACAAGGGTCATGATCCCCCACTCTCACTACCTCATGCAGCACCTTCCCTCTCTCTCTATCTCTATCTTTCGCCTTTGCAAAACCACCCACACTGTCATAGAATATTCTGGAGAATGCAGATAATGGAATGTCCCAGATAATGTTCCAAATAATTCCCAGTTTTTGGAAAATGGCAGTGTGTAACACATAAGAGGAAGGAGTAGAGATGTACGTTTTTCAATTCACACACAATTTAAACCATGCTGAGGCCATTCAGCCCTTCAAACGTGCTATGACACTTAATAAGGTCCCCGCTGATCTGATGGTTTTATCAACTACATGTTACAGGAACTTTCACTCATTCAACACCCTGGGTTCCTGTCACTGACCAGATTGCACTCAGGCACCTTTCCCCCGGATTTTTTCAAGTGCCTGTTTGAGGGCATTTCCCATGGGGATGGACACTCCTCACAATATATTCCATCATTTTTATACTTCCATGCAATGGTCAGCATGTATTACACAGACCAAACAAAAATATACACTTATTTTATGGTTATAGATATCCAATCACACTTAATAATTCTGGTTATTTCACTTAACTCTCCTGAATGTTATTAAACCAAAGACAGCTTCTAAACACAACTTGTTATGAAATACAATTGCAAACAGAGAACGTACACAGGGCCGCACGGTGGCACAGTGGTTAGCACTGCTGCCTCACAGCGCCAGGGACCTGGGTTCAATTCCCGCCTCAGGCGACTGACTGTGTGGAGTTTGCACATTCTCCCCGTGTCTGCGTGGGTTTCCTCTGGGTGCTCCAGTTTCCTCCCACAGTCCAAAGATGTGCGGGTCAGGTGAATTGGCTATGCTAAATTGCCCGTAGTGTTAGGTAAGGGGTATATGTAGGGGTATGGGTGGGTTGCGCTTCGGCGGGTCGGTGTGGACTTGTTGGGCTGAAGGGCCTGTTTCCACGCTGTAAGTAATCTAATCTAAAAAAAAAGTTTATGCCCTCAGGTGTTATCTTAACTGCTTCCTGAATTGTACAACTTTCCTCGTTATGAATGTTTCACTTACCCTTTGTCTGTGACTGTTTCTGTCTGGAACAGTTGTACTGCCTCCCAGTCAGTTGGCTGGACGGCAGATTTGTGATGCAGAGTGAGGCCAACAGCGCAGGTTCAGTTCCTCACACTGACAGAGGTTACCCTGAAAGGGACGCTTTCTCAACCTCACCCCATCACCCCAGATATGGTGATCCTCAACATAAACCACCATGAGTGGTCTCTTTAATGACAGTTTTTAGGACTCTATTCCATCAATGTTAGCATTTTATATTTTAAAAAATATTTTTATTTAAAACAAGATTTTTAATATTATAATAAACCAATAACAAGATAACTCAAATAACTGAACAAAATTACGTCCAATTGCATGTACATACAAAACAAGTTAAAAACACTATTCAGACAGAAGAAAAACAAAAATAAACAATACAAAATAAATAAATAATACAGCTCAGCATAACAAAACGATAGCGTTCGTTCATCAACAAGCATTAACTGATACACATTTTTATGTTCATAGTTCTTCCTCTCTGGATGTTGATTCATTAGACAATATCGTCATGGCTATATAAAAGCCCTTCTTAGAGTGGCAGATAAGCCTGTGTAGCGCAATCTAAAAAGGGCTGCCATGTCTTATATAAATCTTTGCTTTTTGTTGTACCATACTGATGTATGAAGAGCTTACGACGATCCAACAGACTCAGGGGGGTTCAGACATCTAACAAAACAGAATATTTTCCCTAGCACAAAAATTAAGGATTTTTTTCCCATGTGCATCTGTGTAAAGTACCCTGGACAGGCCAAGGAAAAGAGAAACCAGGTCTATCTCCAATTCAGTCCCCAAGACTCACTCTGTCACACCTAACGCAGTGCACCAATATATCTGAAGCCTGCAGCAGGACCACTAGCAATGAGGAAGAGTGCCTGTAGTCATTCTGCATTTACTACATGCTGAAGATATTCCCACTTTGAATTTTGAGAGACAATCTGAGGTCAGATAGACACTATGAAGAATTTTCAACTGCATGTAATGGGTTCTATTTCAGATCAAAATCCTTCGATCATTTTCACAAATATCCTCCCATATCTCCGAGGTGTTCTGAACCCCAAACTCTCTCTCGCAGACATCACAATGCAACACAGTCTCGTCTGAGGGAACACTCTCCAACTGATGATAAAGAGTACTGACAGAAAGTGTATTCTAAGTAATAGGCACCCTCTTCTCTTTATAAGACATGTAAGAGTCTGTTAAAAGTGTGTGTTTTTTTTTAAAAAATCAAATCTCTGATCTGGAAAATAACAGAAGATGCCTCTACTAGGTAGTCCATACGTACGAGTTATTTGATCAAATGATATCATTGTTTCCCCCTCAAATAACACACGGTGGCTTAATGGTTAGCACTGCTGCCTCACAGTACCAGGGTTGTGGCTTTGGTTCCAGCCTTGGGTGACTGGCTGTGTGGAGTTAACATATTCTCGCTGTGTCTGTGTGGGCTTCCTCCCACAGTCCAAAGATGTGCAGGTTAGATGAATTTGCCATTGAAAACTCACCCATAGTGTTCAGGGATGTGTAAGGTTGGGCATTATTCAGGGTAAATATAGGATGGTCGGGGAATGGGTGTGGGTGCGTTACTCTTCAGAGGATCGAAGTGCAGTTGCTGGGCCCAAGGGCTTGTATCCACACTGGAGGGATTCTACTAATTCTAAATCACTCAAGCAAGGCCCACCCCTGGTTGCCCACAGTTTAAACCTGGAATCCATTAACCCCGGATGACAACCCAGTACACCAATTACTGGCGTAAGAAACATGGTTTTGGCTGCATTGCCCTCAGTCTAACGCATTGTCATTCATGTTTTAACAGTATTGGTAATTATTGGGTTATGTCAATACTCCATAAATGTTGTCAATCTGTCTGAGTCTAACAGACTAATAATAAGACTCACTTTGTCTGAGAGGGTTCAATATCGAGCCCTATTGACGCCGAGTCCTCAGCAGCCCAGACACTAACATAGGATAAAAAAGAGCTTAATTGATATATTATATGGAAGTTTCACTCCCCACAATCTGTGGGGTAGTTACAATTTGGTTAGCTTGATAAAGAGTCGCTTATGGTGCCAAATAAAAGAGCTAAACCAGGCATAAAGTCTCCTAAATATCTGTCTGGGAAACGTCAAAGGAAGCATTCACACGGAGTATAGTAAATGAGGAAAGACATTCATTTTATACCAACGAGAAGACGCAGCCAGGATATTGGAAATGCCTCCCATCTTTGAAGATCTTGTTTAATTTTGTCAAATAAATGGACATAGTTCATGTTAAATAAATGATCAAAGACGAATGGAATGAATATATCGAAATAGGGAAACCCTCCCCCATCTCAGACACCCCCCCCCCCACCACCCCCCGGGAAACAAACGAGGATATGCCCTCAACATCAGGTATTTCCCCAAGACCTTCCATAGGCACGGCCTCCAACTTTGTAAAGTTAATCTTAAAGCCCGAAAAGGCAACAAGCGAATTAATGCATTGCCTCACGTAATCTACCGAAGTTCCGCGATTTGACAAAAATGTAAGATGATCGGCATACAACATAATTTTATGTGACTTCTATCCCACCTCTGGGGCAGGTATGTTGGAGTAATATTCCCAATTGTGCAAGTTGCCACCGAATCTAAGATTGTTGCAGGAATGGGGAAGGGATCAACCCTCGTGTGCCATTTCGCCAGGTTAAAGGAGAAAATAAAATCCCTAATTGTGAGGTAGATTTGCCTCCAGACTTCCACCAGCTCTAGTTCTGCACACAAATCCCACTAATTGTTTACATTATAACGAGGATATTGGGGGACCTTTGGACATTCTGTCCACCGTGGGGCCATAAGACAGTCGAAATCTCCTTCTACGATAATGTGTCACGATGCAAGATAACTTAATTTGGGAAATGCATGTACTAGGAGTTTAAGAGGGTGTGCTGGGTGGCAATAAACATTCAAAATACTGTATTATTTCCCATAGTTCAAGGCTTTGAGGATTATAGTCCTTCCATGAGTCTTTAATACAATCTAGTAATTTAAATGGAAGATTCTTCCTATGCATTATAACTTTTCCCCTCGTCCTAGTATTAAAAAATGAGATATAAACTCAATCAAACCCACCCTGCTGTAACTTCAAATGTTCCTTGTCATCATGGTCCATCTCCTGCAGTAGGACAATATCCACTCTCTCTTTTTTTAAGACGACAAAGTACATTTTTCCTATTGACTGGCAGATGGCTCCCCTTATGTTTCAGGTACACCATTTAAGCACATCATTATCCTAACACATTGTAGCAACATTTGAACTCTCGACAGTTTCACATCAAATTACACATTGCTGAACATTAATGACAAAAGACTCATCGAGCCTAAAATCTCTACAAACTAAAACTACTTCAACTAACAAGCTCTCAAAACTTTCCAAAGCTAAACACATAAAAAACAAAGAGCGAAACAAAATCCAAAGTGCCAATGACACTTTATAGGGGAATTTACCCCATCCGGGTCCAATAGGGACGCTTACATATCCTAAAACTTTATCTTCTGCCCGCTTCTAATATGGCATCCAGGGCAATTAATAACAAAAATCGGGCTTCAACTGCCCTTACGTTGGCACTTTGTCATCACAACCACATTTGTAACTCCCTCCAGCCACACCCCAGACACAATCAGTGAAAGAGAAAACGAGTAGTAATACTCATGAAGAAGTTAAAACAACTCTACCCATCCCCAACTATAATTTAACACTGGTTAATACCAGAAAAATCCAACAAAATTTCTTTAAGAGAGGAACATGACTATCTTAACATCCAGCTTACTTTAAAATGTCCACAAAGTATTCGTTTTCTCTGGAGAGTCAGACGAGTTCATTGATCTATTCAAAGCAATACGGAGCACCGCTGGGAACTGTAAGGAATACCGAATCCCGAGTTCCCTTACTCTTCTCTTGATATCATCCAAAGATTTTCATTTCTGAATCACCGCTGCTTAAAAGTCCTGAAAGAATATAATCCTGGAGCTCTCCTGAATTAAAGCCATCGGAAACCACACTGAGTTTCCATCAGTCTTTGTTTATCCCTATAACTATGCAACCGCACAAGGACACGGCGAAGGTGTTGCTCTGAGTCTGACCTCCGCACCGTAACCCGATGAACTGTCTTAGTCTTCACCGTCCCTCTTCAGCATCGAAGTAAAGGAATCACAGCAGTCAGATCGAGAAAAAAACTCACTGGCTGACCATCTGCTTTCTGGTCAAGCACACCTACGATGTGAACATTCTTCATCCTGCCCCTGTTCTCGAGGTGGTCATCTTGTTCAGCTAAGGTACGGACCTGTATTTCAAGGCCGAGTATCCTCTCCCGAGAGGTGTCTGTCAATGCAGTTCGGTGCTTGACATTGTCTGTTCTGTTTCCAAGGCTGTCAAGTTGCTGCTCATGTTTTTGGAGCACGGCTGAGAGCGGCTCTAGCCACGGCTGAACTGTTCTTCAATCACGCCTTCAATCATTTCAGGTAACTTGGTGAACTCAGTGAACAAGGCCTGGTGAGTAACTGGGTCTATTAAGAGCAGAGTGGGGTGCAGCTACAGCCTCAGGCATGCTCGATGCTTCTGACGGGTGCACCGTGTGTTGGGAGTAACTTGATCCTTTCCCGTGTTTTGCCATTTCCACTAGACAAAACGGGATTAGTAAAGTTTCTATCGTTCTTTTTAGTGTTGAATTTTAAGTAAATGACTGGGATGGGGTGGGTTGGAGAAGCACTTTGCCTGTGCTGTGATGCAGAGCCCAGTAAAGTTGACTTTCCGGATCGCCGCCATCTTGTATTCCTCCTTCACATTTTGTTGATATTAACATTTCATTTTAAATTATGTTCCTGGATGTTCTGGAGCCATGTCATTTGTTACTACTGTCAACATTTTCCACACACTGCACATTCCTGCCAATCCCCGATAATCCCAGATTCTGTTGTTATTTATGAACCTTCTGTCTGTGCCTCAAAAATATTCAGTATCTCTGCCTCCAATGCCCTGTGGGGAAGACAGTTACAAAGACCAACAACACTGAGAAAACAAAAATAAAACACAAGCTCTGAGTATGAGATTATTTTTTCTTTGTCTCCTTATCTGAGAAAGGATATAATTACATTGGAAGCAGTTCAGAGATGTTTCACATCACGTATTCCAGGAATGAGTACCTTATATTATAAAGGCTTTAACATGTTACTCTTGGAATGAGAGGTGATCTTATTAAAACATACAAGACCTAGACGAGAGTGGATCAGATAGATACCCACTGGGTATAGTCCAAATCTCTTGTCATTTTCATAGAATGTCTACAGTGTGAATGCCGCACATTAGATCCATCAGGTCCACACTGACTCTTAGAACAGCGTCCCCCCGGATCTGCACCCCCTACCCTATCCATGTAAACTGCATTTCCCATGACTAACGTACCTAATCTACACATCCCTGAGTACTATGGACAATTTAACATGGCCAATCTACTCTAAGCTGCGGATCTTTGGACTGTGGAAGGAAATTGGAGCATTGTGAGGAAACCCACATAGATACCTGCATAGAGAATGCTCAAACTCCACACAGAGCGTCGCCCGAGGTTGGAATTGAACCCAGTCCTTGGTGATGGGAGGTAGCAGCGCTAACCACAGATCCACCAGTTGCATCTGTTAGTTCTATTAGTTAATTGTGACTGATTAAAGAAACCTGCCTGACTTGTTCCTGTCACTGAACCTGAGCCAGTCTGAGATCTTTATGATCGGACATGTCACCAACCTGGTGACATTTAAAGTTTGTTGGGAGCAGAGGAGGAGTGGTACTAGAAAAGGAAACGGTGGCACTCTGCAACCTCAGTCAGTGCAGGAATTAGGAAAATTCACAAAGTGGGCATTCATTTCAGTGGGAAATCTCTTTCCCAGAAGTTTGGGAGGGCTGAATTTTTATATTATAGCGAGGCTGGCTTCATCTGATTTTCCATAAACAGGTGAATCAGGGATAATGGCACATGGAGAGGAAAGTGCAGCTGGGAACACCATGGGATGAGCCACGATCTTATTTACTGGTGGAGTCGTGTCAAAGGGCCGAATGGCCCCCTTTTGTCCCGCAGCCCTGTGTTCTGATGTTCTGATGTTCCATTCAGTCCTTTGGACCTGCTACACAGGGATAGATCGAGGCCACTCCGATGGTTAGGTGTAGTTTTGGAAACGTACTTGGAAAATCCAGGCTGGGTTAGGAACCAACCCCACCCCAAGCTCTCTTGCCCCTCTCTGTTACCTCTGATCTCGATGTGGGTTATGTTACGCTGGGGATACAAACCCCATACCCCACCCATGGTTAACCCAAACAAATCATCTGCTGCCCCTGAATGCAACATTTTGCAACACCACTTCCATGAAAATAACCAGTTAAGTTCCAAAAGCATAACATGTGAAATTAATAAATAGTAACAGATGTAGGTCATTCAGTCCCTGTCATTTCTTAACAATATCACTGATCTACTCCAGGTCTCAACGCCACCTTTTGCCGACTCCTGTATCCCTCCACATCTCTCTGGGTTAGGAATTCCAGATATTCACTACATTCTGAGAGAAGACATCACTTTGCATCTCAGATGGAAATCGATGTTCCTTATTCGGTATCTATATCCTTGAGTTCGACACTCTGCCCACGAATGGAATCAACTTCTCAACATCTACCTTCTCAAGCCCGCTCTGTATCTTGCATGTTTCAGCAGTATCAATCTTCATTTATTTAAACCCCAATGAATAATCACCTCACCATTATAGAGATTCTGAATAACTCAACCCTTTCATCTCTGGAAGCTGGCTAATAGACCAACCTAGTTACTTGCTGCATCAGCATGCTGACTTTATGTTTCATACACTGGAAGACTCCAATCCCTTTGTACTGCTCCTTTTCTGGAAGTCCTCTCCATTAAATAACAGCCTGCCTTTTGGTTGTCAGCGTCTTCCCCAAATTCGGATGTATATTGCACTCAGCTTCCCCCTTTAGGCTATCAGTATAGATTGTAAATGACTGATGCCATCGGACTGATGTATGGTACTCCAGCAGATACATAAGGATCCATTAATCCTGTCTCTCCGATTTCTATGTGTTAACCAATCATCATCACATGTTAGTACATTATCCGTCATCCTACGATCTTCTGGCTTGAGTAAGATCTTTTATTCTGTGGAAAATCTCTGGCGAGCCTAGTGTCTACCAGATCCCCTTTATCAATTCCGCTTGTTACATTCTCAGGCATCTCCAGAAATGCTTTGCATGATTTTACAGGGCAAAATACAATTTCACTTTCATAAAACCACACTGACTCTGCGTGAAACTTTCCTCAATGTCCATGCTGGTCAGGTTTTCCAAACTAAAGTAGCCCGATCTGCTTTCATTTGGCCCATATGCCTTTAAATGTTTCCCATTCATATGTTTGTCCAAATGAGTTTTAAATGTTGCAGCTGTACATGGATCTACCACTCTTCCTCTGGCAGCTCATTCCATACCCACACCACCCTCTGTGTAAAAACGTTGCCCCTTCGTCCTTTTTAAATCTTGCCCCTTTCACTTTAAACCTATGCCTTCTATGGTTGAACTTTCCCATCCTTTGGAAAAGATCTTGGCTATTCACCCGATGCATACCTCTCACGATTTCATAACCTTCTATAATGTCAGCCGGCAACCTCCTACACTCCATCTGGTACTAACTTCAAGAACAAACATTTAAAGATTAGTACTGCAAATTTGAAACTATATTAAACATGACAGTAAAACAATACTCAGCCCGAACTTCATATTGTTATTTGTTTTTCTCCTTATTACAATACTGAGGCAGCATGAAACGCTTACAAGGGCCAATAAGAAGTCAAGCCCCTGAATTTCTTTGTCCATAGGGGGTGATGATCTCGACAATGAAAACATAACTCTGGCCAGATCTGTATGATACCATATAGTCAACATTCTCCCTCCTGGTTTCCCTATGACCTTGTGTGCTTGTGTCTTCCTTATCTTACACTCAATAGTGAGAACCCCTTTCCCCCAGTCACATCTTAATTTAAACCAGTTTAAACTTCTTTTATCTTTTGCCACACCATCTTTTCCCTGTCACCCATTCCCCATTTCTGGCAAGGGATTGAATGCCCATTTTCCAATCATGTTCAGTACTGAAGAAGTGTCACACGAGACTTGAAACACTAACTCTGTTTCTCTGTCTCTGCAGATGCTGTCAGACATGCTGAGTTTCTCCAGAAATGAATAGGGACGCAGAAAAAAAATTCAATTAAACAAATCACCATCAATACCGGAAATAAAAATACCAAAAATTGCTGGAGAAACTGGGAGCTTTGTAAAGATTCACTGGGCCTGAAAGTATAGCTCTGCATTCACTCCAGAAAATGCTGCAACATCTTCAGCAAGTTCTGTGGATGAAAAATTTCCAAATAAATATGTCAAAGATACCCAAACATTCTGTCCAACATGAAGCGCCGTACACTGGGAACTGAACAATAACGCATGGTGCACAAGTTCCTTGATTCTGAAACCACATAAATCTGGCATCACTGACACTGCAGAGCTCTGAATCATTGTCCAGGAGAAAAACAGAGGCAAGCGCGTTCACTTCAAACACCGAAGATGGCATTACGGAAAGGAGTACATTTAGATTAGTACCTTAAATGGATTGAGTTAAAGTTTCAAATCGGACGAGTGACTCCAAGGAAAGAATTTCAGCAGAAGGAGAATATGAAAATGGAAGTCTTACCGTATCACAAACCAGAATAGGTCATTGAATACAGGGCTGTTGGGTTAATGGGTCTCGGTGTAAACTGGGGAACAGTTAGTGGAATTGAATTGTAGGTATTGCAGCTTAAACTGGGCTATCATCTGATGCTGTAGCTCACAGCAGCAGCAGAAGCAGAATTGTATTCAATGAAAATCTATAACCATTCCCTCAGGATAATCCCTCAGTCCACCATTACCATCAAGGCGATCTATGGTTCAGTACGAGTGTGAATGAGGGCCAGGGTCAGTACCATGTGTACCTTTACCTGATGACAGCCCGTTAAAGCCGCCGCAATTGTCTGGTTATATTCAAAACAACAGAACTGACAGAGGTAGAAATGATCCCACGACGAGCAAATCAGATCTAAGCTCTGTCATCCTGCAAAATCAAAGCATAAATGTCGATGGACCATTAAACAAGTTACTGGATGAGAGGACTCCACAAATATCCCGATCCTAAATAATGGAACCGTCCTGTACATTAGCGTAAAAATCAATTATGTGGTGTCTGCACTATCCTCAGCCAGACGTGTTGAGTCGATGATCCACCTCACCCTATCATGATGCCCACAGAATCACAGATGCCAGTCTTTAACAGATTTGATTCGCTGCACGTGACATGAAGAAACAGCTGAACACAGTAGATACGACAAAGGCAATGGGCCCTGACCCCATTCCTGCAATAGGACTGAAGACTTGTGCTGCACAACAAGCCGTGTCCCTGGGGAAGCTGTTTCATCCCAGCTCTAACTCTGACATCTCCCTGGCAATGTAGAACATTACTCAACTATGTCCAGTTCCTAAGAAGGGAATAATTACAATCTGACCAATTACCACCCCATCAATCCCATTACGACAGTCAAATTGGTGGGAGTTCTTTTTTAACAGAACTGTCAAGCAGCACACAAATAATCAGCTCAATGTGTTTTCCGATATGTCCCCATGTGGAAATTGTGCTATTGTGCAATTGTCATTGCATTACTAATACAGACCAGGCTAATGCTTGGGCAGCTGGTGGAAGATAAAAACAATTATTAACATATCGAGATCTAAAATCTGGTGTCAGCATTGAGTGTAAACATCGATGTCTTTCTCCAATGTACGTTCATGAAGTGAATCTCCCGTGCTTTCCTGGTTTGGCCTAAAAGTGACTCCAGACACACAAATATGTGATAAACTCTTCAGTCGTCTCTGAAACGGCCAAGTAAGGCACTCAATTGAATCAACTGCTCAGAGTTCTTAAAGGATATACCCGGAGAGAACACCCGGCCCAACCTTGGTGTTGGAAAAGGGAATGGGAAACATAGTCCTGTTGACCCTGCAGAGACCTCCTTCCTAACAGCTGATGGTTTGTGACAACATTTACAGAGCTTTCCCACAGACTGCACAGGAACATCAGGAAAGGAGTACGTCACACAACACATTGTGCTTTCATTGTGCTTTTAATGGCCGAACATCTCCTTCATGCAGTTTTAGCCATACAGCATTCGTATGCCTAAATATGTTTAAACATTGTGAAATATAAAAGGAGAACTGCTGTAGTCCCTTCAGCCCATCAATTTTGCTCCTCCATTCAATATACAGGCAGTTCTCTGATAATGCGTGTTGATTTAAACAATTTGGCTGCAATGTAATTCATGATACTTTTTCCATGAAGTGAACTCTCATTCACTGTGATGTGATTCCTTGCCGGGAACCAACTGAACAGCAAAACCCAGCCTCAGGATCCTCTGTCTGCAAAATGTCCAATCAATCTGTTCAGCTAAAACAAGAATACAATCCGCTCTGGAAGTATTGAAACTGTGCCTGAAACGGGGAATTTTAGTATTCATTTCGAAAGAACTTTATTTCAAAGTGTGGGGAGAATCTTGAGGAGAACTGGAATTTCCCCACCTGCATCACGTCAGTCAGCCCTACGCGCTTTCTGGTAAAAAATATGGTGAAAGGTACACTGTTGTAGTCAGTGGCTGTAGTTTGACAGTGTTACATTTACAGCACTATTTCATTACAATATGTGATTTAAAGAGTTATTTAAACTGTGCTAGTGTGTGTGTTAGACTAAATTAAATTTTTCACTTTGCTGATATTTTTGGTGATTCGTCCCTTACCCTCTTTTTTCCCATAGACCCCATTATTAATATTGCACGATTTTCTACAACACAGTGTTGCATAGGAACACAGCTACTGCGCTATTGGAGAAAAACCTGGACTTATAGCAGACCTTCTATCTTCACACGATACTCCTGCTCTCTCCCTATCCCTTTAATTTCCAGAAATCCTTATTTATATTCAGCGCCTTGGTTTCCACAGCCCGATCTGGGAAAGAGTACCCCTGGTTCGCCAGTCTCAGAGTGCAGAAATTTATTCTCACCTCAATGCAAAGTGTCCTGTGTATACCTAATGCTGTGGCCCCTTGTTTTAGATGTCCAAGCCAGCTTCCAATCTGTCTCGCCCTGTCAAAGCTTTATATATCTCACTGTGATCAACACTCATTTTCCTAACCTGCATGGAATACAAGCCCAGTCACCCCAAACTCTGCTCCGACAACAATCCTGTCACGCCAGAGATCAGTCTGGTCATCCTTCACTGCTCTCCCTCAATGTCAGGTTTGTCCTTTATTGGGTAAGGTGACGAAAACAGCACACAATACTGTACAATGGTCGAGATGGGGTCTCACCAAGGCCCTGTACAGCTGCAGTAAGATACTCTTACTCCTGTACTCAATTCCCCGAAATGAAGGTGAATATACCATTTATCTGCCTACTTGTTTCTGCTCGTGAAATATTGCTTTCAGTGACTGGTGTACAGGGAGATCCAGATTCCATTCAATGTCATAGTTCCCCACTTGCTGAGTCTATACACACTGGTCAGCGAGTAAAAAGTGAGGTCTGCAGATACTGGAGATCAGAGCTGAAAATGTGTTGCTGGTTAAAGCACAGCAAGTGAGGCAGCATCCAAGGAACAGGAAATTCGACGTTTCGGGCCAGAGCCCTTCATCTGATGAAGGGCTATGGCCCGAAACGTTGAATTTCCTGTTCCTTGGATGCTGCCTGACCTGCTGTGCTTGAACCAGCAACACGTTTTCAACACTGGTCAGCGAGCCAATGCCATTCCCAGTATTGACTTCTTGTTTCAGAACTCACTGCCCTACATGCAATCAGATGGCTGCGCAGAAATAAACAAAATGTAGCTTAAGTTCCTTTATAGAGCAACATTTTTCAACCACTCCCTTTTCAAATGATTGGCTGTCATTCTATTGTTCTGATCAAAGTACACAACATCTCATCTCTACCATTGTTCTCCATCTGCTACATATTTGCCCAGTCATTTCACTTATCTCAGTCACTTTGGAGCTTTTTCACATCCTTCTCACCCACTCGCAAGCTGACATCGTTTAATGCTGTCTGCAAACTTGGGAATTTTTGCATTTGTGACACTCAACCAAATATATGATATGTATTGGGAACAGCTGGGGCCCAAGCCACGATCCTTGCGATATCCTCCTAGCCTTCCATTAAAAAAACATTATTTTATTCCAACTCAGTGTTTCATTCCAGCTCGCCCATTTTTTTCTCTTAATTTTGCCATTGACATATTTTCAGAAAATATTACAAATTCTGTCTTATAAAGTTTGTTGAGATATTCTTTAGAATTCCTATTTTAAGGTACTCGGTAATTGGCCTTCCACAGCCATACAATCACAGAAGCAAAGACTCTGTACATATCAGCACGGTCTACATTAGGCCCACTTCGCGACACAATAACCATAACCGTGAATCTTAAGGTATTTCAAGTGCACAAACATTTATTTTCTAATGGTTTTGAGTTTACCATGACGACCCCCCCCGCCCCCCCAAGAAGTGCATTTCAGAACCCAACACCCTCTGGGGGAAAAGCAACCCTCAAATCCTCACGAAACCGTAAAACCTTCACTTTAAAATTGTGGTCCTTTGACTAAAAAGGAACAGCTGCTGTCCATCCACACTGTCCATGCTCCTCGTAATCCGATCCTTCTGAATTACGGTCCCTTCAGCCTTCTCTGCTCCAAACTAAACACTCGAACTTATTCAGCCTCTCTCCATAGCTGATTTGCTCCATCCCAGGGAGGATCCTGGTGAATCCCCTTTGCACTACCTCAAGTGCAATCACATCCTTCCTGTAATGTGGTTCCCAGAACTGCACATAGTATTCTATCTCGGTCTCACCAAAAATCCGCATAGCTCTTATAATCTGAACCTCAATGAATCAAAGTTATGTTTACAGTCCCCTATGCTTTCCCAAATTGTGTATTAACCTGTCCAGTCATATTCAGGGATGCGTGGAGAAGCACCCTCTGAGCTTTCGAGTATGCTGCCATTCACTGAGTACTCCCCTGTCTGGTTCCTTCTTCCAAAGTGTATCATCTCATATTTATCACGGTTACATTTCATCTGCCATTGTTCTTCCCGTAACTTAAGGCGTTCCTCCTCACTGCCAACCAACCCACCAATCTGCGTATCAAACAGAAACAACACTTCAAAAACTAGTACCGCCGAAAATAAAAAAAAAACCTCTTGGACAGTAACCTTGTGTTATGCGATTTACAGCATTGTCCACATAGTCCAACACCAGCACCTCGGAATCACAAATAATAAGGGACACAGCAAAGATCTCTGTGTTATACTATTGGACATTGGGCTCCCGTCACACAAGCAGCTATCTACCACCACCTTCTGTCTCCTACCACTAAAGTTCATTTTGATGCAACTTGGCAAGTCACTGATGAGTCCTACTTGTTCCCTGGTTATACTGTTCTGCTGGACACACTTTAGAATATTTGGGAATTCTCCCTAATCTTGTCCTGCTAGCAGGTTTCCATGCCCCTGTGTTAGTTAGTCCCCTATGCATGCAGAATGTCCTCCTTATTGCAATCTTAAATAATTGTCCTTTACCCTGCCATTATTTGCCTTGAATGTGGATTAGACAGCTGGAGAAACATCCGGTTATTTTCCAACGTGTCACATGTTTTGTGTATTTTATAAACTTCACAGTGACGCACATCTCATTCTTTGAAACTCTGGAGAACACAAGCCGAGTTTCCTCATCATGCAATCTTGCCAACTCAGGGATTAATGTGGAGAATGTCTATTGCACTTCCTCTGTGTACAGTATCTTCTTTCTCAGATTTGGTCACCAAAACTGTACTCAATATTCCAGGTACATTACTCACTAACACGCTGTGAAACTGCTTCAACATGTCTTTACATCTGTATTCTGACTCCCTTAAAGGAAGGCAATCCAAACTTTAACTTACCACTTGCATACATTCCTCCAAATACCCTTCACATTCATTGCATTTACGAACTCATTGCGTGAGTTCTTATCGAAAGCCTTCTGATAATCTAAAATATGCCAATTGTACTGGTCCCCCATTATCTATGCTGTAAGAATCAACTTCAAACAATTCCAGAGCTTGTCAAGTATGATTTCCCTTTCAGAAATGCATACTGATTCACTCCAATGTTGTTGTTAATTATTAAATAACGAATATCACATCCTATATAATAGATTCAAACAGTTTCCCACAAATGTCACGTTAATTGGTCTGCAGTTCGCCACACTATGTCTTCTTCCCTTTGTAGATGCTTGGATCCCTATTGTTAATCTACAGTGCTTGGATCACGTTTATTAATGTCCATTTATCTACAACTGCTTCCAGACTATGCAGAATGCACTGGAAAATAAAACACAGTCATCGACAGTGCAAGTAATAATTCTATTAGTGATTTATTTCTGAAGATTTTGGTATGAAGCATGTCTGGTTTGTCAAGATTAGCAATGTTTAATCCAGCTGCATGTTCAAGTAGAGCTTTATTACTGATATAAATTGACTTTATGTCTTTCGTTCCACAAGTCCAATATGATGATGTCGTATTTCTGGGTGATTTTCTGGATCTTCCTCCATGAAGAAAGAAGCAAAGTGAAAATGATTATTTGCTTGACCATTTCCCTGCTATCCACAATAAACTCGTCTGTCCTGATTGCAGATTTCCACATTTGACTATGTTTTTTGTCCCCCTTTGAAATATAGACCATAGAATTATGCAGTCTTTGTGTTCCTGTTTGTTTGCATGCATGTTCGCGTTTTGATTTCCTTTTCAGTTTCATGACCCTCCTTTTCTGGATCGTAAATTTCTGAGAATTCTCAGGATTCCACAATGTCTAGAATTCTTCTGAAGTCACTTCCTGTGATTAATATAATGTTTAATTTGTTATACTAATCATTGTTAACTCACTTTCTCACTCTTTGGTATTTTTTACCTGAAATAAATAGACATATTTTTCAGACATTGTAGTATTTCTCTAAATCTCCTGGTCCTTTCCAGATATATTCAGGAACACTGCAGGAGGACAGAGAAGAAATAGCGGGAGCCCTGGTTGATATTTTGCATAATCGGTAGCCAACAGGTGAGGTCCTGGAGGACTGGAGGGTAGTGAATGCTTTGCCCTTATTCAAGAAGATCTGCAAATAAAAATTTGTGAACTATAGACCAGTAAACAGAGAACATGAAGCAGTTAAGTTACTTTTGAAGATTCTGAGAGAGAAGGTGACACAAAAAAAGGCGGGTTATGGACAGTGAGGAAGATTATCAGAAATTTCAGAAATTAGAGCAGTACCTTGATCAGGTGGGGAAGCGGGCCGAGAAATGGCAAATGGAGTTTAATACAGATAAGTGAAAGTTCTTACATTTTAGTAAGTTAAATCAAGCTAGGGGTTTCATGGTGAATGGCAGGGCCTAAGGAGTGTAGTGGAATGAAAGGACCATGGAGTTAATTAGATTACTTACAGTGTGGAAACAGGCCCTTCGGCCCAACAAGTCCACACCGACCCATACCCCTACATTTACCTCTTACCTAACACTACGGGCAATTTAGCATGGCCAATTCACCTGACCTGCACATCTTTGTGGCTGTGGGAGGAAACCGGAGCACCTGGAGGAAACCCACGCAGACACAGGGAGAACGTGCAAACTCCATACAGTCAGTCGCCTGAGTCGGGAATTGAACCCGGGTCTCAGGCGCTGTGAGGCAGCAGCGTTCACCACTGTGCCACCGTGCCGCCCACTAACCGTTCAAGGGAACGGTTCTCTGTAAGTGGAGTCCCAGGTAGACAAAGAAGTGAAAAAGGCATTTATCTCACTGGCCTTCATTAGTCAGAGCACGGAGTATCGAAATTAGGGAGTTTTGTTGCAGTTATGCAAGATGTTGGCGAGGCCATACTTGTAGCATCATGTTCAGTTTTGTTCACTTTGCTCTTGGAAGAATGTTATTAAACTGGAAAGAGTGCAGAAGAAATTTACAAGGATGTTGCCAAGACTCAATGGTCTGAGTTATAGAAAGAGGTTGAGCAAGTTAGGAGTTTTGACTTTAAAATGTATGAGATTGAGAGGGATCTGACAGTAGTGTCTAAGCTCATGGGAGGCATGGATAGAGTGAATGCACTTAGAATGTTATTCCCAGGATTGGGCAATCACGGACTAGAGGGCATCAAGTTAAGGTCAGAGGGGAAAGGGTAAAAGGGAAGCTGTGGGGCAATTCCTTTTACACACAGGGTGGTATGCATATGGGATGAGCTACCAGCAGAAGTGGTTGAGGTGGGTACATTCACAAAATTGAAAATACATTTGGACAAATACATGGATAGGAAATGGTTAGAAGGATACGGAGAAATGGCAGGGAAATGGGATTAGTGTGAATGGACATCTTGTTCGGAATGGAACAGTTTAGGCTGAATGGCCTGTCTCCGTGCTGTAAGACTCTATGAGTCTACCAACCACTGAATGTTATATTGTACTTCCCCAATTCACTGAAGCTCACTTGACCCGCTAGCTTCTGGGCTTCCATGATGTTTGACCAGAATGTTCAAACATTCCATATTGAATGCAGACGCCATGGAAAATACAACATATTAATATCACTATTCCTCCAAAGCTGCTTCAGAGCAAGGTCCGTAATTAGTCCTTCCGACCACACAAAATCAAATCCGAAATAATCCACTCTCTAGCTTGGTTCACAACATACTCTTCAACCTACCTGATATACACTTACGGAATTTGTTTTTCACAACATTAGCAGTCACTTAATTAACGCAGTTTTGATACTACTTGACACCATCCATTATTACTGCAGAACCCACGAGTATTTGTTACTCATTCACAGGATGGGGGCTTCTCTGGATAACCAGCATTTACTGGCCATGCCAGATGGCAGTTAAGAGTCAACAGCATTCTCTTGGATCTGGAGTGACGTGCACGCCAGCCTTTTCCTTCCCTAAAGGACATCAGTGAACGAGATGAGTTTTTCCAACAATCAACAATGGATTCCCGATCACCATAAACCCACGTTTCCAGATGCTTATTGAATTCAAATTCCACAATCTGCCTTGGCAGGATTTGAATCCATGTCCCCAGAACATTACTGGGTCTCTGGGTTAAGATCTTCTAGGAGAAAGTGACGACTGCAGATGCTGGAGGTCAGAGCTGAAAATGAGTTGCAGGAAATGCGCAACAAGTCAGGCAGCATCCAAGGAGCAGGAGAATCGACGTCTCGGGCATGCCCTTCTTCAGGAATGAGGAGAGTGTGTCCAGCAGGCTAAGATAAAAGGTAGGGAGGAGGAACTTGGGGGAGGGGCGTTGGAACTGTGATAGGTGAAGGTGAGGGTGATAGGCCAGAGTGGGGGTGGGGACGAAGAGGTCAAGAAGAAGATTGCAGGTGAGGAAGGTGGTGCTGAGTTCGAGGGTTGGGACTGAGACAAGGTGGAGGGAGGGGAAATGAGGAAACTGGAGAAATCTGAGTTCATCCCTTGTGGTTGGAGGGTTCCTAGGCGGAAGATAAAGGCGCTCTTCCTCCAGTCATCGTGTTGCTATGGTCTGGCGATGGAGTAGTCCAAGGAACTGCATGTCCTTGGTGGAGTGGGAGGGGGAGTTGAAGTGTTGAACCACGGGGTGGTTGGGTTGGTTGGTCTGGGTGTCCCAGAGGTGTTCTCTGAAATGTTCCGCAAGTAGGCGGTCTGTGTCCCCAATATAGAGGAGGCCACATCGGCTGCAGCGGATGCAATTGATGATGTGTGTGGAGGTACAGGTGAATTTATGGTGGATACGGAAGGATCCCTTGGGGTCTTGAGGGAAGTAAGGGGGGGAGGTGTGGGCGCAAGTTTTGCATTTCTTGCGGTTGCAGAGGAAGGTGCCGGGAGTGGAGGTTGGGTTGGTGGCGGGTGTGGACCTGACAAGCGAGTCACGGAGGGAGTGGTCTTCAGATTAACTTCCTCACCATAAACATCTTCAGCTCCTTCATCAACGTCTATGTACCTTCATTCCCGGCGCCCCCCACCTATCACAATATCAGAAGCAGGGTGATCACTGAAGGTCACACAATATTCAGAACATTTTATTCCCCCACACCTCCTGAACCGGTCTGTGTCTATATTCAGCAAGACCCAAACAACATTCACGTCTGTGCTATTAAAATGTCAGTAACATTCATGTAACAGTGCTGCCAGACACTGCACATTTCCCAAGTTAAAAGAAGAGTTCATTCAGCATCTCAAGCTGGTTACATGGATATGTGGAAACCATTCAGCCCATCGAAATAACTGAACAAGAAGAGGGACAGCCCATTCAATCCTCCTGCCTGTTCCATGGAAGAGGAAGGGTCTGGTCAGTACGTTGAGTTGTGAAACAGGAACAGGCAGAGCCCAATCAGACCCCTAAACCTGTTCTATGGAACCAGGAGGTGACCATTCACCTCTTGAGACACTTCTACAGGAACAGGAGGGTGTCATTGATGCTCCAACCTGAAAAAAAACGAATGAATCAGAAACTGCACTCATAGACTGCTCACAATGTTCCTCGTGGCTGCATTGCCTGTGGAACAAATGATACTATAACGTGTTTTGCCGGCAGTGAGGAAGGAAGCCAAATCTTTTGTGCCAAGCTTCAAGGAGACACCTTCCATCTCCAAGAAGACAGACCCATGTTCTCCGTGGAGGTCAGAAGCTGGTGGGGATCGTTAACTGTTTTAGAATGAAGGTATTGTGGCTCCTGTCGCGATAGTGGATAACGTGCAGTTATGTGTATAGTTCTCATTGCCGCATTATAGGAAGGATGTGAATGCATTGGAAAAGGTGAAGAGGAGATTTGCTAGGATGTAGCCTGGTATGCAGGGAAGGTCTTACAGGAAAGGCTGAGAGACTTGAGGCTGTTTTCATTGAAGAGAAAGTGAGGACTGCGGATGCTGGAGATCTGAGCTGAAAGTGTGTTGCTGGAAAAGAGTGTGCCAAGCAGGCTAAGATAAAAGGTAGGGAGGAGGGACACACTTTCTGAAGAAGGGCTCATGCCCTAAACGTCGACTCTCCTGCCTTGGATGCTGCCTGACCTGCTGCGCTTTTCCAGCAACACATTTTCAGCTTCATTAAAGAGAAGAAGGTTGAGAGACATGCAAGATGATCAGAGGATTAGATATTTTGGAAAGTGAAAGCCTTTCTCCTCGAATGATGATGACGAGCGTGAAAGGATATAGTTTAAATTGAGGGGATGATATATTTCAGACAGATTTCTGAAATCATTTCTTTACTCCGAGTGTAATAAGGGCGTGGAATATGCTGCCTGCCCAACAATAGTAGACTCACCAAATTTAAGGCCATTTAAATGTGCATTGAATACACATAAGGATGAAAATATAATAGTGTAAGTTAGATGGGCGTCAGATTGGTTTCACAGGTCGGTGCAACGTTGAGACCCGAAGGGCCTGTACTGTGCTGTAATGTTCTGTGTTCATGGACCTACAATGGGCTGAATAGCTTCCTTCTGTGATGTAACAATTCTGAGGTACTCTGACCCACAATCAAAGCTTTAGGTGCCTGCAGAGACAAGCTGGTCCAGTCAAGGACACAATCATCCATCATCTCTTCCTGTTCTCTGATGTGCAGCGGCCTCAAAATATCTGAACAAACAAAATAGTTTGATTCAAATTCAAGCAGTCAGGAGGACCTTCACCCGAGGGGATTTCCATTGGAGGATTTCATGAATAATAAGATTTCAAAATAACACAAATAATAAAACAATATCACAACAGCAAAATAATTGATAGCAGAATAAAACTTACAGTTCCAAATAGTTCCAAGTTCAACATTGTCTTCCGTTTTGGTCACTTTGCTATAGGAAGGATGTTATTAAACAGTAACTTTACAAGGTTGTTGCCAGGACTTCAGACTCTGAGTCATAGGGAGAGGTTGGATAAGCTGGGACGTTTCTCTTTAGAGCAAAGGAGACTGGGGGGGGGGGGCAGGAGGTGCTTCAAGAGGTTAGTCATGGCCCACATCAGTTCCAGTCTACCAGCCTGCCACAATCCGCTCCAATTTTCATACCAGTGGAATGGGTCCATAATGGGTATCATATCCCCAGATCACCTGGACAGCAAGGACACCTACGTCAGATTCCTGCTCATTGATTATAGCTCCACTTTAAACACCATTATTCCTTTCAGACCGATCACAAAACTCAGTGACCTCAATCCTGGCTCCGCACTTTGCAACTGGATCCTCAGCTTTCTGACCTACAGTCCGCAGTCAGAGAAGATAGTTAACTGTGCCCCTTCCACAATAACATTCAACGCTGAAATCCAAATGGATGTGTCCCCAGCCCTCTACTATACTCCCTATACACCTACGACAGAATTGCCAAATTCAGAACTAATGCCATCTACATTTTCACTGATGACACCATCATGGTAGAACAGATATGTAATGATGCCAAGTCAACATACAGAACAGAAATACAGGGGTTGGTGATGTGCTGCACTGAGACCAACCTCTCTTTCAAAGTCGGCAGAACTAACCAACTGATCAATGACTTCAGAAAGAAAGGAGGAGGACGTGCCCCAATCTACATCAATGGAACTGAAGTTGAAAGGGTGGAGAGGATTAAGTTACTTGCAGTGTCGAGATGGCACAGAAACCTCTTCTTTCTCCGGCAGAATAGGATATTTGGCATGTCTCCCGGTCCCTCACCAGTTTCTCCAAACGCACCACTGACAGCAAACCATCCAGGTGCATATTGCCCTGTGTGGCTATAGCCCTAGCCTGGACAGTAAGAGAAATGACAGAAGGTTGTGTGCACAGCCCATGACATCACGGAAGCCAATCTCCCATCTATTGACTCCATTTGCACAGTTTACTGCCGCGGAAAGGCTGACAACATTATCAAAGAACCATCGCACCCCGGATCTCCTGCATTCTCTTCCGTCAGGCTGCCAATACAGAAACTTGAACACGCAAACCTGCATCTCAAGAACAGCATCTTCCCAGCCATTATTAAACTGAGGAATGAACTCTCTAACTTCAATATTACTGATCTTGCTCACATTGATCTTGGCTATTGCATGCCCTTTGTGTTGTAGCGTGTATGCCTCAGTCTAAATTTTGCGTTTCCGCTCTGATCTGTATGTCCTTGCTTACTGTAGGAGCGAGATTTCCTGACAAGGGACAAAGACTCTGGAGGCAGATAGGACACAGGCACGGAGTGGACTTTAATTCAAGCAAAAACGGGTTAATGCTGGGAGAGTACCAAAGGATCTTCCTTGAATCTGGTTTTGACAGAGAATACAATCGTTTCCTTAATCCTCAGCTCAGCAGAGCACAGAGATCAACGATACGCTACGATTTTACAGCAAAAATACAGTATTTCTCTACATCCTGCTTTGCAATGATTATACACAACGTTGTCAGTGTTCCCTCCATATCCCGTCTGCGGAACCAATCTTGTAAAACAACTGATCAATGGTGGGCACCCCTATGGACAGCCCTAGATTCTTATTTGTTTCTGTAGAGACATGGAGTGGCTGAAATTTAAAGTCTACTTCAACTGTCTGTTTTTGAAGGTCCACAAAATAGCCAGAATTTAAAGTAGATTGCTTCAGCATAAGTGACAAAAAGGCCTTTAAGAAGAGAATTATTCCAAGCAAAAGAAAGAATAACCTGATTCCCACGATTCTGAAACATGCTAACGATTTTTGTTATTTCTAGTTATTAGGATCTTTCTATGTTGCAATCCAAAGTTAGTGGCTGTGCTCTTTTTTGTGATGCCCTGCATTTTTATCTTGAAGGATTGCATGAATTCTACTCTCTATTGAGCAGGTTATCTCTTACCAAATACCATTATCACGTTTTACATTAAAAAGTTGATTCTATTGCAAAACTCTTAATATTATCATTATTTCCACTGTTAACCATTTTTAAGCTAATTAGACAAGACATGCTGGCATCTCTTTAAGGTTTTATAATTCCGTTCAAATCTGTCTCCATGATTATTTACCAAATCTTTAATTAGAAGTTATTATGATTGTAAATAGTTTCAAAGGCACAGCTGGCTTCGTAAACATAATTTGAGTAGCTGGTTTTGTGTCTGAACACCTCTTTAATGAGATCAGAATAAATTACTTTTTTGTCATGATTCTTCAAAGTGTTTGTGCTACAATTTCATTATTTCGTCTGTGTTCGGTCACAAATCATCAATTTTCAAAAAAAAACTTTTTTGTCATATTATTAGCATGTTTCAGAATCGTCGGAATCAGATTATTCTTTCTTTTGCTTGGAATAATTCTCTTCTTAAAGGCCTTTTTGTCACTTATGCTGAAGCAATCTACTTTAAATGCTGGCTATTTTGTGGATCTTCAAAAACAGACAGTTGAAGTAAACTTTTAAATTTCGACCACTCCATGTCTCTACAGAAAAAGGCCACTCCAACTCTCACTATGATCTGCCAGAACTGTGTATAAACAAAGAGCTCCACTCTACCTCGATACGTGCGACAATAACTCCTTTCAAATCAAATTAAACCAAATTATATGATAGAAGGAGAAATTCTCACAAGGTCAACAGACCCAAATCGAAGCTCTGCAACATCCAGCCAAAAATTATGATAGAATATTAAACAACCAATTAGTGGAAAGGGCTCCACAATTATCCCAATCCTATCAACGGATCAGCTCTGCATATCAGTGTAAAAAAAACAAGGAAATAGTATCAGTACCATCCTCAGCCAGGAATGTTGAGTCGATGATCCACCTCACCCTCATTAAGATGCCCAGAGAATCACAGAGGCCAATCTTCAACCAATTTGATTCACTGCACGTGACATGAAGAAACAGCTGAACACAGTAGATGCAACAAAGGTAGTCGGTCCTGACCCCATCCCTGCAATAGGACTGAAGACTTGTGCTGCACAATAAGCCGTGTCCCTGGGGAAGCTGTTTCATTCCAGCTCCAACTCTCCCTGGCAATGTGGAAAATTACTCAATTATGTCCAGTTTCTAAAGGGGGAATAAATACAATCTGACAAATTACCACCCCATCTGTCCCATCACTACAGTCAATTTGGTGTGAGTTCTTATTGACAGAACTGTCAAGCAGCACAAAAATAACCTGCTCAGTGTGGTTTATGATCAGTCCCCATGTGTAGATGGTGCTGTTGTGGAAATATAATTGGATGAGTAATCCAGACCAGGCCAATATTCTAGCAGTTGGTGGAAGATAAAAACAATTAATAAAATATCGAGATCTCAAATCTGGTATGGGTAACAGTGACATTGAAGCCAATGTCGATTGTAAACACCAATTTGCTTCCCCGATGTACTTTCAGGAAGCAAATCTCCTGTGTTTTCCTGGTCTGGTCTAACAGTGACTCCAGACACATAACCATGTAATAAACTCTTGAATTGTCTCTGAAACGGCCAAGCAAGACACTCAATTGTGTCAAACTGGTCCGAGGTCTTAAAGGATAAACACCAGAACCCAGCCTCGGTATTGGAAAAAGGAATGGGAAACACAGTCCTGCCGACCCGGTAGAGACCTCCTTCCTAACATCTGAGAACTTGTGACAACATCTACAGAAGTTTCCCACAGACTGCACGGAAACATCTGGAATGGAGTAGGCCAGACAACATATTAAGCCTCCCCATTCTAGTTCATGTCTGAACATCTCCTCAATGCACTTTCACCACGCACTGTACAAATCCCTTTATGTGATTAACCTTGTAAAGCAATAATATTGAACTCCATTTGTCCCTTTGGTCTGTCGAATTTGCTAACCAATTCAATATAATGATGGCTGACCCTTTATTTCCCCAACATGCTCCTGCTCTCTACCCCAGCCCTTCAGTGTCTAGACATCATTATTAGTCTTTAGTGCCTTGTCTTCCACAGCCTTATGTGGGAGAAAATTTCCCAGGTTCACCAGTCTTTGAGTGCAGACATTTATTCTCATCTCAATGCAGTGTGACCTGTCTGTATCTAATATTGTGAGCTTTTGTTTTAGGCGTCCCAGCCAGGGGAATTTGCATCCCTGCTTCAAATCTGTCTCGGACTGACAGTGTTTTATATATTTCATTGATATCTCCACTCACTTTCCTAAATCCCATGAAATCCAGGCTCAGTCGCCCTAAACTTTGCTCCCACAACAAATCTGTCATTCCAGAGATCAGTCTGGTCATCCTTTACTGCTCTCCCTCAATGTCAGGTTTAGCCTTTATTAGGTAAGGAAACCAAAACTACACCCTGTATTGCACAATGTTCGAGGTGGGGTCTAACCAGGGCCCTGCCCAGCTGCACTAAGACACCCTTACTCCTGGACTCAATTTCTCCTGAAATGAAGGAGGACACACCAGTTACCTTTCTAACTGGCTTCTGTTCCTGCAATATTGCTTTCAGTGACTGGTGTACAGGGATATCCAGATCCTTTTCAATATTACAGCTCCCCATTTGGTCGGTCTATGTACAATGGTCTGTGTGCCAATGTAATCCCAGTATTGGCTTCTGTCCTCAGAACTCATTGACCTGCATGGAACTCGGAGGTCTGTACAAACAAAAACAAAAAAAAGCGAGAGTAGTTCCCTTTATAGATCGACTACTTCCTTTTCAAATGTTCAGCTGGCATTCTATTGTTCCCAACAGACTAGACAACATCACACCTATCCACAATGCTCTTCATCTGCCACATATTTACTCATTCACTCCATTTGTCTCAGTCATCTTGAAGTTTTTTTTTCACATCCTCCTCACTTTTCAACATCCTAGTTCCATCAACAGACTTGGAAACTTTGCATTTGATTCCCTCAACCAAATGTTTGAGATGCGTTGTGAATATCTGGGGCCCAAGCACCAATCATTGCGATGCCACGCGAGCCTTCCAAACTGAAAACCATCCATTTATTCATACTCACTGTTTTTTGTCAGCTCTCCCATTGTAACACCATGTCCATATATTATCCCCTATCCCATGTGCTTTTGCATTGCACGTGAGGCTTGGGACTCTAATAAAAGTCTTGCTGAAATTCCAAGTTCAGTGCCTCTATTGCTTTTATGTAATTAATCTACTAGTCAGTTTCACAAATATGTTTCCCATTTCATCAATATGAATGCCCATTATCTTCAGTTCCAATAATTTCTCCAAATTAGTTTATTTACTAATTTCATTCTATATCCTTTTCTCATCAGACTCAGGTTTTCTCCTATTGCTGGGAAGGCTTTGTTTCTATCTTTTTCTGTGAAGACAGAAGTGAAGTTGTTGTGTCATGTTTCTCTGTTCTCCATTCTCCACTCCCTGGTTTTAGACTGGAAGGAAGCTGACACTTTGACTAAAAAGAACAGCTGTTGACTATTCACCCTGTCCATGCCTCTTGCAATCTTAAATCTGAATTACTTACCCACTCAACTTTCTCTGCTCCAAAGTAAATAACTCAAGCTTACCCAGCCTCTCTCCACAGATCATATCCTCCATTCTAGGGAACATCCTGGTGAATTTGCTCTGCACCTCATCCAGTGCAATCACATCCTTCCTGTAATGTGGCTTCCAGAACTGCACACAGTATTTAATTTGGCCTTACCAAAGTGCTATATAAAACTCTTACAATCTTTAGGTCATTGAACAAAGGCTTTTTCGATGGTCCTGCTTAACTCATCAATGATCATATTCAGTCACATTCAGTGATGAGTGGAGAAGCACCCGCTGAACTTCCTAGTGTGCTGCCATTCATGGAGCCCTCCCCTGTCTGGTTCCTTCTTCCATAGTGCAGCACCTCATATCTATCAGGGTTACATTCCATCTGCCATTTACCTGCCCATCTGACCATTCCATGTATATCTTCCTATAACATAAGACCTCCCACCTCACCGGCAAACACCTGTTTAAATCTTTATGTCAAACACAGACTTGCTTATCACACTCTCCCTACCGAATTCACATTCACAACATTTATGAATACCACAAATAATAAGGGACATAGCACTGATCTCTGCGGTTACCAGGGTACATTAGTCACCAGTCACACAAACAGCCTTCTACCACAAAGTTGATTTTGGATGCAACTTGGTAAGTCACTGATTGGTCCTACCTGTTCACTGGTTACTCTGTCCCACTTGAGGAACCTGTAGAGTATCTGGGGATTCTCCCTAATGTTGCCCTGCCAGCGGGTTTCCACGCACCTGTGTTAGTCAGTCCCCTCTAAGAGAGGAATTTCATCCTTATTAAAGTCTCCCCATTAATTTCTAAATACCCAATATCACATCTTTTTAAGTAGATGCCAACTGTTTCCCTACAAATGTCAAGCTACTTGATCTGCAGTTCTACACATTATCTCTTCTTCCCTGTGTACATAGCTGGATCATGTTTACTACCTTCAGTTATCTGCAAGGGGTTACGGTCTTTGCAGGATCTACAGTATAATAAAACAGTCACCGACAGTTCAATTAATATGCTGTTTTATTTCTGATATTTTGATATGAAGTACAGTTTAGCACATCAGACTTAGCAATGATCAATCTAGCTCCATTTTCAAGTACTACTTTGTTGCTGATACGAACTGACTTTTGTCTTTACTTCCACAAGTCCCATGTAATCAATTGCTTTACACGGAGATTGCCTGGAGCTTTCTCCATGTAGACAGATGCAAGGTAGCTGGTTAGTTTCTCTGCCATTTCCTTGTTCTCCACAATGAATTCTCCTTATAAACCTTATAAAGTTCCACATTTGAATCTGCTTTTGTTTTCTTTGGTATTTGGATCGTAGATTTGAGCAGTCTTTGTGTTTCCTGTTTGTTTGTATTCATGTTCTTTTTGAATTCCTTAACTGTTTCTACGTCCTTATTTTCACAAAAGTAAATCTCTCAGAATGTTTCGGCTTCCACAATATCTGGAATTCTTCTGAAGCTGCTTCCTTTGGTTTAATGAACTATTGAATTTCTTACGTTAACCATCATTGAGTCACCTTCCCTTTCTTTGGTGTTTATAACTTAGTGATATGTATGTTTTCTTTTAGTTTTTGCATTATTTCTATCAATAACGTTGTTTGCTTCACACTAAATGTTATATTGTATTTTCCCAATTCACATGATCCTCTAACCTTCGGGTTCCATGGTATTTGAGTGTAATGTTCAAAAATTGTATATTGCCTGCAGGCGCCATGTAAAATGCAACATACTAATGTCATTATTTCTCAAAAGATGCTTCAGCACAATTATTTTTCACAGCATTAGCAATCATTTACTTAACGCAGTTTAGGTACAATTTTAGACCATCCATTATTACTGCAGCATCCACAATATTTGCATACCTAATTTCCAGTGAATAGGATGCACACAATTGCACAACAGTTTTGGTTTCGATATGTAAGGCATCAATGTGTCTTCCTCCTTGTTGTTTGCAAGATCCACGCAAACATATTCTGAAGAAGCTGTGGGATGTGCTCTGTGGTGTTATTAGTGATAGACGTGGACAAGCCATTGGGGAGGCTCACCCCGATGCTGAAATGATCTGAAGAAATGCCCATCAATACCGGAAAAGCATCAATAACCTTTCCCGCTCGGCCAGGGCAAATGTCTCCGTATTCTCTCCACTTCCTCACACTCTCTGTATATCTGTTACAGCACCTACCGCCAAACAAGACTCTTGCTCCGCCACTCTCACTATTGCATGCAACACTCTCTTTCCATCACTCTCTCTATCACTGAAAGCAAATCGAGATTGAATTTATTGTTTTGCCAACATTGAACCAGTGAGACAATTTAATGCTGGGGATATAAAAATGCGAACATTTCGAAAATTGGGAGAGAGCAGATGCAGTCGAGATGGAAGAAGTCTGGGGATCAGTCATCTTGCTCTGCAAGAAATTAGGAAATACTCACTATCATCGATATTTTCTCATATGAAACATATTCACAGTAAACAGAAATACGACGACCCAGGGAATCAAAGCAGAATTTGACTGAAGATTTTATCCTCAGAGGCACATAAATATCCAGAATCATGCATCCCGAGTAAAAATAAAAATACAAGCCATGGAATGTATCACATTCTTAGTGACTGTGTAGAACGTAACGAGTGATTGTCCATCTATTTCAAGTTTCAATGCAATGACCTCTTATTTTCTGACAGTGCTACAGATTAACCTTCACTCACTCCTCTTTTACCATCAGTCCAGGGATTAGTTTTGTGAAAATCCTTTACACAGCCTCGATTGCAATGAGATAATTCCTTTTAAAGGAGAAAAACATCTGTCCATAATACCCCAAATACTGCATCAACCATACTCTCAGTGATGATCACAATAATTCCTTTCACTCTCTTACTGGTCTCCATATCTTTATTATGCACTGCTGTTGTTGTGGAATTTAAAAGTTCCTTACATCTGCATGTAAAGACAGCAAAAGAGGTGCCCGTGGAGATGAACATCACTACTGGGGAGAGACTCAGTCAGAAAGACTGCACTTGAAATAGGGAATGGTCACCTACCTGAATGGAAATGAAGTGTAGGAATACGGAAAACAGGCAGAGGAAGGGACCTAACTTTACTTTTGTTCTTCTCTTACGGGATGTGTGCAGCCATGGTCATGCAGCATGTTATGCTGAGCTTGAACTGAGTGGCTTGTTCAGCTATTCCACAGGACAGTAAAGAGTAAAACACACTGCGGTGGGTTCGCACAGACATGGCTGGGGAAGGATGACCCACTGACTTCTCTGAAGGACATGAAGCAAGCAGATGGGCCTTTTCTCACAAATGACGATAGTTTCAGTTCAATTACATCAATTTCCTTCCAAAGATATCTACAGATTATTATTCTGTGCCTCTAGTTTATGTTTCAATGACTTAAGCAGCATGCCCGTCTGACAGAATCTGTGCAGTGAACAAGCTCAACATACCGAAAAGCAATTATTCTGTAATTGACATGTGGTTAGAAGGGACTTGATAAATTGTATCCATATTTAACAAAGGCAAAATTGATAGTTTATTCAGAAGATGCACTGAGGCTGAGGAGGAGACGGGGATATCATGATGGTGGTATTCGACAGGATTCGTGAGTGGGGAGGATATAGAAATGTAGATCTGTGCACGGCTAGAAGGATTATGGAGTTTGAGAACAGTCTGGTTCTCCTCACATATTGGTGAGTAATTTGTCTTGAAAGTTCTCTTGATATAATTTGTGAGGAATGGAATCTTTCATTGGAATTGAAAATCTTGACGTCTACCTTGCTTAGTTTTAAATAATATGAGCAGCAATTCAGTCCAACCTGGCTTAATGAACAGATAGAATGACGTACCAGGAACACCAACTATAGCGAGGATGGGATAGTAACCAGCTTGAATAACCATCGATACATCATAGATCCGCAAAACTAATGATATCCAAGGTTGAGAAAGCCAGTAACTACCCTCAGATAAATTCCTGCCCATTGTTGGAACGTTCCAGTCTAATGTTCTCGGATTTGGATCGATTGTTGGAGCATTCTAGTCAAATGTTCTGAGATCCTGATCTCTCCTTCCCCTCTCTGTAAACCTGCTGATGCTGTTCGTGCTGTCGCTCATGCTCCTGCTGATACTATGGGATAACACATTGAACCGAGACCCTAATTAATTGAAGAGGAAAGCCCTCCAGCGACATATTTCAGATGCATGGAGACTGACATCAATCACAGTCGCTGAACAAATAACTCACATTGACCCATTATATTTCAATTCTTCTTAATAAAATTCAAAATTCTGATTAAAACTTACACATTCTGGATGGGATATGTGAGGGTGACTGAGGGAACAAATGTTGGGTCTGGTAGACCATTAGCAGAAAATGAGGACTGCAGATTCTGGAGATCAGAGCTTAAAAATGTGTTGCTGGAAAAGCGCAGCAGGTCAGGCAGCATCAAAGGAGCAGGAGAATTGACGTTTTGGGAATAAGCCCGTTCCCTTTTCCAGCAACACATTTTTAAGCTATGGTAGATCATTCATGTATAAGCGTTCAATCTGCCTTGGATATGGGAGCAATGCCAGAGGTTTATTAGAACATGAACATGCTTCTCCGTTTATAAATTTAAAATTACATTCTGTATCTACTGATCAGGCACTGCAATATCAGTAAGACATTGAGTGAACTTTTATCGTCCATGATCTGAGATGAAAACATTCCTAAGAGGACGTGCGTTTACGACAGACAACGGCATGATTGTGTTAACAGGGAATTGTACCTAAGAGACAATGGGGACTGCAGATGTTTGATAACTCAGTTAATCAATGTCCTGCACAATCTCAGCATGACTTCCCAATTTCTAACCTCAAAGGTCTGAGCAATAAAGTAACCTTAAAAACCCTGCGCCACAAACTTCAAAGAATTACACATGTACCCCTGGGTCCGTCTTTTCTATATAACTACAAAAGCCCAGCATTAATTGTGCAAGCCCTCCCCTTATTTGTTTTATCAAAATGCAATGCCTCACATGTATCCATGTTAAACTCTATCTGCCACACCTCAACCCAGTGAATGACATTGCTGTCCCCTCACACTCCCCCTTCGGATTAAAACGATATTCCCCTCTCCAGAAGGTGGATGGACCGACACCAGCCTTGAATTTTCCAAAGATCCAGAGCTTGGTTTGCTTTGCGCAGGCAGAGGGAGGAGTCGTAAGTAAAAGCTGGAAAGGAAACAGTTGCCTTGTATCAATGAATGATTTTAGGAAGAGGGAAGCCACATGTTAGAGATTTGAAATAGTGACCGGTGTTTTGCAACCAAAATTGTGCTCCATCCTCATCTCTGGTGTTCAGTATTGATATCTACTCGCTATCATTCATAGTCCAGAGTGTGTTGCAGGATTTCTTCCTCTAAAATAGCAGACTACTGATAATAGACATTTCAACCAGAAATGATAGCCAAGCAATTAAGGTCTTCATTGTTTATCATAATGGCACAGCAAATGCACTCACCATCCTATCGTTCAGGCGAATAATTTGTACTTTTCCAATGACAAATGTCCCCAGTATAATTTGGTAATGTTAACCAGAACTTAAGAAATCCATACACTTAAACTATGAGCCAACATCTGGACATGGTTTAGGCCTTGTTTAATGGATTGTGCCCACGTTTCTGAGGTGGAACTCTGGAGTCGATTCCAGTCCATGACTGTCTCGTAGTGCCCCTATCACTGGAGAAGGTGGTGTGTATTTGAGTTTTTTGCTTCTGTCTTTACGAAAGAAACGAACTTTGTAGTGAATTAAACCTTTGAAGACCAAGTGTGCATGCTGGAAGAGATAGAGATGGAGAAAGCTGACGTGCTGAAAATTTTGACAAACATTAAGATAGACAAGTCACCAGGACCGGACCAGGTTTTCCCACGGCTGCTTTGGGAAACGAGAAATGCAATTGCTTCGCCATTTGTGAAGATATTTGCATCCTCGCTCTCCACTGGAGTGGTACCTGAGGACTGGAGAGAGGCAGATATAATTCCTCTCTTCAAGAAAGGAAATAGGGAAATCCTTGGCAGTTACAGACCAGTAAGTCTCACGTCTGTCATCTGCACGGTGTTAGAAAGGATTCTGAGGAATAGGATTTATGACCATCTGGAAGAGCATGGCTTGATTAAATACAGTCAACACGGCTGTGTGAAGGGCAGGTCATGCCTCACAAACATTATCGAGTTCTTTGAGGATGTGACTAGAAATGTTGATGAGGGTCGAGATGTGGATGTGGTGTATATGGACTTCAGCAAGGCATTTGATAAGGTTCCACATGGTAGGATCATTCAGAAGGTCAGGAGGAATGGAGTACAGGGGAACTTAGCTGTCTGGATACAGAATTGGTTGGCCAACAGAAGACAGCGAGTGGTAGAAGAGGGAAAATATTCTGCCTGGAAGTCTGGTGAGTCGTGTTCCACAGGGCTCAGTCCTTGGGCCTCTACTGTTTGAATTTTTTATTAATGACTTGGATGAGGGCATTGAAAGATGGGTCAGCAAGTTTGCAGACGATACAAAGGTTGGAGGTATCGTTGACTGTATAGAGGGGTGTTGTAGTCTGAAGGGGGACATTGATAGGATGCAGACATGGGCTGAGAGGTGGCAGATGGAATTCAACCTGGATAAATGCGAGGTGATGCATTTTGGAAGGTCGAATTTGAAGGCTGAGTACAGGATTAAGGATAGGATTCTTGGCAGTGTGGAGGAATTGAGAGATCTTGGTGTGCAGGTACATAGACCCTTAAAATGGCCACCCAAGTGGACAGGATTGTTAAGAAAGCATCTGGTGTTTTGGCTTTCATTAACAGGAGGATTGAGTTTAAGAGTCGTGAGATCTTGTTGCAGCTCTATAAAACTTTGGTTAGACTGCACTTGGAATGTTGCGTCCAGTTCTGGTAGCCCTATTATAGGACAGATGTGGATGCTTTGGAGAGGGTTCAGAGGAGGTTTACCAGGGTGTTGCCTGGACTGGAGGGCTTATTTTATGAAGAGAGGTTGACTGAGCTCGGACTTTTTTCATTGGAGAACAGGAGAAGGAGAGGAGACCTAATTGAGGTATACAAGATAATGAGAGGCATAGATAGAATCGATAGCCAGAGACTATTTCCCAGGGCAGAAATGACTAACACGAGGGGTCATAGTTTTAAGCTGTTTCGAGGAAAGTATGGAGAGGATGTCTGAGGCGGGTTCTTTACACACAGAGTTGTGAGAGCATGGAATGCGTTGCCAGCTGCAGTTGTGGAAGCAAGGTCATTGGGCACATTTAAGAGACTACTGGACATGCATATGGTCACAGGAATTTGAGAGTGCATACATGAGGATCAGTGGTCGGCACAACATCATGGACTGAAGGGCCTATTCTGTGTTGTACTGTTCTATGTTCTATGTTCTGCGTATTCATGTCCTGTTGAGGTGTGTCACAGCATGTTACAACAGGCTGATGAACAAACACAAATAAGCATCATGTTGCAGCTTTAGCGGCTAATGCTAAATGATTGGAGTGTCCCTATCATTGGGCCAAAAATTCCAGTTTTAAAGCCCACAGAGCTGTTTCAAAATATGTCTTAAAAAGTTGAATAAACTCTTTTTGGAATTGTGCCTTGATGGAGAAGGAAGAGATACGACTCCTGAATTTTAGAATTTAGACACAGGATGACTGAAAACACAGCCATTCATGTGGATTGGAGTCACATTTGCACTTTGTAGAAGTTTATAAAATGATGAAGGGCATGGATAGGGAGAGTGCTAAAGTGGCACCTGAGGTACGTCTGGAAATACAGAGTGGAGATCATTACACATTTTGTGTTTGGAAAGCTGTAAGTAGTGGAATTCTTCGGAGATCTGTGATGTCATCAACAAATTACAGTCCATACCAATGAATTGGATGAAAGGGAAGGAGCTCAGTTTGCTCATGCACCAGGATAGTCATTCAATAAGATGTCAAATGGAGACAGAGCGTCTGCAATGGCATACAGACAGGGGGAGGGCAGAGTGTCTGCAATGGGATAGGGACGGGGGAGGGCAGAGCGTCTGCAATGGTATACAGACAGGAGGAGGACAGAGCGTCTGCAATGGGACACAGACAGGGGGAGGGCAGAGCGTCTGCAATGGGATAGAGACAGGGGAGTGCAGAGCATCGGCAATGGGGCACAGACAGGGGAGGGCAGAGCGTCTGCAATGGGAGAGAGACAGGGGAGTGCAGAGCACCTGAAATGGGACGCAGACAGGGGACTGCAGAGCATCTGCAATGGAATACAGACTGGGGAGTCCAGAGCGTCTGCAATGAGATACAGACAGGGGAGGGGAGGGCATCTGAAGTGGAATACAGACAGGGCGAGCGCATAGCATCTGCAATGGGATACCGACAGAAGGAGGGTAGGGCGGCTGCAATGTGATACAGACAGAAGGAGGGCAGAGTATCTGCAATGGCATACAGATGGGGGTGAGGAGACCATTTGCTTTGGGATACAGAGAGTGGAGAGCAGAGTGTATGCAATGGGATACAGACTGAGGGAGGGCAGAGAGTCTGCAATGGGATACAGAGAGTGGGAGAGCAGAACGTCTGCGATGTGACACACATTGGGGGAGGGTAGAACATCAAAAAATGGCACACAGACAGAGGACAGTTGTGAGCAAACCTTCGCCAGAAAAAAAATAAGTTTATATATATATATATATATATATATATATATATACACACACATACACACACACACACACATATAGATAGATAGATAGATAGATAGAGAGATAGATAGATAGATAGATAGATAGATAGATAGATAGATAGATAGAGAGATATGTGTGTGTGTGCGCGTGTGTGTGTGAGAGAGAGAGAGCGATGGGAATTTTCTGTTTTGGGGAAAAGATAAAACAGCACAAAATGATTTAAATGCAAGGACAATGCAGATCTCAGTGATACCGAGGGATTTGTGTGTTCTGGCACATGACTCACATCAAATTACTCTGAAGATGCAGCAAATGATTTGAAAGGTAAAAGGAATGATTCTGTTTCGTGCAAGGGGTATTGGGTATGATCTTAGCGATGTTTTTCTACATCAGTACAGGGCATGACTGAGATCACATCTGAAGTATTATGTGTATTTATAATTGCCTAAACTGAAAAAAAATTGCTTTCCAAACGTTTCAAAGTTTTTTTCTCTTTACCCGTTCTTGGGGTGAAGGCATTCCGTAATGAAGAATCAGCAGTTCAGCCTGAGAATGAGGGTTCTTGTATTGACCATATAAGATCTCGAGAAGAATATAGTTGGTGAATGCCGGATGGATATTTCTTCTTGTGTGGGAGAATAAAACTGGCGAAATAATTTCAGAAAAAATCAGTTTGAAAGGAAAGGTCATTTGACCAAAAAATTGAATTCTGATTTCTCTTCATACATGCTGCAAGACAGGCTGAGCTTTTCCAGTAATTTCTGTATTTGTTTAAGAATAAAACATATTCATTTTAACACAGATATTGTGAAGACACGAAAGGCTTATTTTTACATTATGCAGGCGCATATTAACACATCTTCAAAGCAAGTCGGGCCATTTATTGTTAATGAATTTATTCTATGTACAACAACAGCAATAATGCACTGACCTGGAGTCGAAAATGTGATGGAGTCATATAGCTCGGACAATGTTCAAGGAGAGCTCACATGGTACATTTTGCGGTCTGATAATGTTATTGATTTAACTTAGAGATGAAAAAAAATGTAGCCTATCTGTGAAGAAACAGTCTATTGCTCCTTTTCTATTTCCCAGTCGCTCATCACAGCGACGTGCGGGAGTGAAAAAAACAGTATCCTTTCCAACTCATTGAGGATTCCTAATGATGATTTATTGAAATCTCCCCACTGCCTGAAGCAAAGCAATTCAGCCAAATCTATCTGTTTCATTACGAAATCCCATTGTCAGAAGGTTGTGCGAGCATAATAACTTCAGAAGTAATTATTCAGACTTGATAGTGAGGGTGACAAACAAGAGATGCTGTGGCTGCAAATGGTGTTTAGCCTCCCGCGTGCCAGGGTCCAGGATGTCTCAGAGCGACTGTAGAATGTTCTCACCGGGGTGCAGGTGCAGCCAGAAGTCATTGTGCTCATTGGTACAAATGACAACAGGTAGAAATAGTGGTGAAGTCCAGAGTGATTGTAGTGAGCTAAGAAAAAGGGTAAAAGACAGTACCACGACAGTGATAATATCCAATTTACTTCCAGTGCTCCGAGTTAATGAGGATGAGAACAGGAGGATATGGCAGATGAATGGGTGGCTAAAGAATTTGTGCAGGGGAGAGAGATTTAGATTTTTAGATAACTAGGATGGTTTTGTGGGGCAGATGTGATCTGTTCGGGAAGGACGGGTTGTACCTGAACTGGAAGGGGACCAACATCCAGGCAGGCAGGTTTGCTAGTGCTGCAAGGGAGGTTTTCAATGAGTTTGGCTGGGGTTGAGGAGGGGTGGGATCCTCAACAGGAGGGAGGCATCTGTGAGGCTGGAAAGAGATACAGTAATCAGAAACAGTACAGTGAAGAGGCAGGTGAGGCTGGAACATGACAGGGAGCAAGGAATGTCTGTTGGATTAAATTGTAACTGTTTCAATTTGCGATGGCTGACAGGTAAGGCCGATGAACTCAGGGTGAGAATAGGGATGTGGGACTTGGATATTATAGCCATTACAGAAACATGGCTACGGGAAGGACAGGACTAGCAGCTTAATGTACCAGGATACAGGTGCTTTATGCGGGACAGAGATGTTGGAAGGAGAGGATGTGGAGTTTAATTTTTCATTGAGGCGAGTATCACAGCAGTAATCAGATATAAAGTAATTGATGGATCATTCAATGAGGATTTGTGGGTAGAGCTAAGAAATAAGAAGGAAATGGCGATAGTATTTGGGTTGTTCTCGAGGTCCCCAAATAGTAAATGGGGAATTAGTGGAATAAAAATATGCAAAGAGATTGGGGAGACTTGCAGAGTCAATAGGATTGCCATAGTAGGAGATTTTAATTTTCCGAACATAGACTGGGAATGACATAGAATTAAGGACTAGATGGGCTGTATGTGTTAAGCGTTTTTAGAAAAGTTTCCTCAAGCAGTTTGAGAAGGTGAAACTCGGGAAGGACGAAATTTGACCTGCTCTAAGAACTAGGGTAGGACAGGTGATTGAGGTGACAGTGGGGGAGCATTCTGGGACCAGTGACCATAGTTGTATTAATTTTAAAATAATTATGGAGAAGGATAAAACTGGTCCACATGTTAAGTTCTAAATTGGGGCAAGGCCAATTTTGATGGAATTAGGCGCTTGTAGGGGTTGTTTGGAGGAGTTTGTTTGCAGGCTATAAGACTTATGGCAAGTGGGAGGACATTAAAAGTGAAATTTCTACAATTCAAGGTCTATATGTTCCTGTGAGAGTAAAAGGCAAGGTTGACAGGAATAGGGAACCCTGGATGTCAGGAGATATTGAGGCTTTGACCAGCAAAAAGGAGGCGTGGCTCAGATCCATGCAGCTGAGATCAAGGGAATCCGTGGCAGTGTGCAGGGGATACAGGAATTTACTGAAGATGGAAATCAGGAGGGCGAAAAGGGGGCATAAGATAGCCTTAGCTGAAAAGATTATGGTGAATCTAAAGACGTTATTATAGTATATTGAAATAAAATGAGTAACTTAATAGGAATATGACCCCTCAATGTCCAAAGTGGACATGCACGTCTGGAACCGTAGGAGATTTGCGAGATTCTCAACGAATATTTCTTCTCTGTCGTTGCTGTGGAGAAATACATGAAGACTTGGGAGCTTAACAAAGGTCTTGGTGTTGTTTTGGGATGAGTCAATATCACAGGAGAGGACGTGTTGGATGTATTAGAATGTATGACGGTGGATAAATCTCCTGATTCTAAGCAGATGTATCCAAGAACACTGCAAGAGGCGACAGAAGAAACTACGGGGACCTGGTTGATATTTTTGCATCATTATTAGCCACAGGTTAGGTTCCAGAAGATTGGAGGGTAGCAAATGTTGTGCCATTATTCAGGAAGGAATGCAAAGAAAAATCTGGGAAGTATAGGTCAGGAAGTCTAACATCTTTGATACGTAGGTTACTTGAGAAGATTCTGAGGGCTAAGATATACATGCATTTGGAAAGACAGCGTTTGATTACAAATTGCATTTTTCAGATTCTCTACAGTATGGAAACAGGCCATTTCGCCCAACAAGGCCACATCAACCCTCCAAACAGTAACCCACCCAGTCCCAATCTCCTACCCTATATTTACCCTTGACGAATGCACATAACACTATGGGTAACTTAGCATGGCCAATTCACTTAAACTGTACATCTTTGGATTGTGGGAGGAAAATGGAGCACCCGGAGGAAACCCAGACAAACACAGGGACAATGTGTAAACTCCACACAGAGAGTCTCCCGAAGCTGGAATCAAGCCCAGATTCATGGGACAACGAGGCAGCAGTGAGCCACCATGCCACACTTGCTTGTTTCAACACAGTTCAAAGACACAGGTACAAAATCTATTCTGCCCTTCACCCATGATGCAAGATCCAATAAACATACCATGGATAGTTTATTCTCCACTGAAAATGTCATATTATTATTATTATTTATTGTTTGTTATTATTAATTTTAATAATAATTATTAATTGTTGTTTTTTTTAGACTGACCGGATTGCATGGCTTTGTATGTGGGAGATCACGCCTCACAAATTTGCTTGAGTTCATTGATGAAGTGACCAGTAATCTTGATGAGGGTAGGGTGGTAGATGAAATCTGTATGGTTTTCAGTAAAGCCTTTGACAAGGTTACCATTGATAGGTTGTTCTGGAAAGTTAGAATTGCATGGAATCCAGAGGGAGCAGGCAAATTGGATACACAGAACAAATTGGAACATCAGAAACAAGAGCATGTTGTTCACTACCCACCCACCCCCCCCCCCGACCCCCCCCCCCCCCCCACAGAAGCCTGCCTTGCCCTTCACTGAGATCGTGGCTGATCTGCTCTTAGTCTCAAATCCTCTTTAAAGTCCAAATCTTTATCTCTCAACTTTCTGACAGGTCAAAATCCATCTCCAATCTTTCCAAGCACATCCATCGAACACAGAACATTGAATAGTACAGCACAATAGAGGCCACCGACCCTTGATGTTGTACCACCCGTTCATCCTATTCTAAGACCAGACTCATCTATATTCTTCCATGCACTTTCTTCCATGTGCCTATCCAAGAGTGTCCCAAGTTTCCCTCACGTAATTGACTCTACACCCACCACTCTCTGTGTGAAAGAACCTATCGCTGACATCTCCCCTAAACCTTCTTTTAATTACCTTAAAATTATGACCGCTGGTGATAGACATTTCTGCCCTGGTGAAAAGTCTCTGGTTATTCACTCTCTCTTTGCCTTTCATCACCTTTTACATCTCTATTAAGTCACCTCTCATTCTTCTTCATGCAATTGAGAAAAGCCCTAGCTCCCTCAACCTTCCTTCATAAGACCTGCGCTCCAGTCCAGGCAGCATTCTGGTAAATTTGCTCTGCACCCTTTCTAAAGCTTCCTCATTCTTCCAATAATGGGGTGACCAGAAGTGAAAAGAATACACCAAATGCGGTCTAACCAGGGCTCAACAGAGCTGCAGCATAACCACACGGCTCTTAAAGTCAATCTCACTTCTAATGAAAACTAACACACCATTCGCCTCCTTAACAACCCTATCAATTTAGGTAGCAACTTTGAGGTATCTATGGACATGGACACCAAAATCCCTCTGTTCTTCCACTCTGGCAGGAACCCTGCCTATAACCCTATATTCTGCAAATTTGAGCTTTCAAAGGGAATTACTTCATGCTTTTCCAGCTTGAATTCCATCGGCCACTTCTTAGCCCAGCTCTGCATTATCTCAACATCCTGTTGCAACCTACAAAAGCCCTGCAAACACCCATGTACTTTACTTCATGTCATCGGCAAACTTGCTAATCCACCCTTTCACTCCTTCATCCAAGTCAGTTATAAAAAAATCACAAAGAGAAGAGGTCTCAGAAGTGATCCCTGTGGGTCACTTCCGGTGATCTAGCTCCCCTAACTCTCTGTGCAAGAGAATTCCTGACATTCACTATCCTCCATTTGAAGAAAACACTCTCTGCTTCTACACCATGACCTATTGATATGAACCAAAGAGGAAACACGAGGGATTAGACAGAGAGCTAAAGGCAGTATTAGACTGTGGTTGACATCAAGGAGTCTGAGGAAAATCGCACTTAATGAGAATTGATTACGGTCTCTATACTGTTTCGCATCATTCACATCACATGGGAAAATGTTTATCATCAGTGGTCATCAATTATCTCAGCCGTGGGCCATCACTGCAAGAGATTCTCAGGGTAGCTCCCTGAATGTGATAGCTCATTCAGTCCCTTCTGCCAAATACACAGTAAGAGAAGGGATCTGCTCACTCCCTCACTTTTATGGGATCAGAAAGAGAGTATTTTGCACCTGGAGTTACTTACTGAGGGATAGAAAGCGATTATTCAGCTTCTCAAGTCACTAACCCAGGAACAGGAAGGTGTCAGAAATGCTGCAACTTCACAAACAAATGGAGCAGGGACTAAACAGATAGACTGCACCATCTTGTTTCTCGTGGCTTAATTGCTCATAGTACATATGTGTAACTTTAACATGGTTTTCTGGCAGAAGGAATAAATAAACCTTTTTATAGCCATTCAACAAGGTGTCTTGCATCTCCAAGATAGTAGACCCATGGTCTCCATGGAGATCAGAAGGTGTTGCAGAATTGTTAGCGATGCACAGGGAAACCACCGGCCCAGCTTCAATACCCCACACTGACAGAGATTTCCATAAGGGAATGCTCTCTTAACCTTACCCCATCACCTGAGGTGTGGTAACCCGCTGTGTAAACCACCACGACCTGGTCTCCCTTTCTATTGACAGAGCGATCCCATGGTCCTTTGGAACTGTATTCTATCACTGTCAACATTTTAAAATGTTATCCATGTCATCATTTCATTTTGCCTAATATTCCTGGATGTTGTGGAGCAGTGTTATTTTGTACAACTGTCAGCATTACCCCCACATTGTACATTCCTGCCCATTCCCCAAAGATCCATGACTCCGTCGTTATTTATGAACCTTGCGGTCTCCGTCTAAAAAAAATCAATATCTCAGCCTCTAATTATCTGCAAAAAAAATTAACAAATTATCAAAAACAAAATTAATGTCATATCTGTGTGTCGGAATTTTTTTTTGTGTTCTTACCTGAGAAAGGATATAATTACATTGGAAGCAGTTCAGAGATGTTTCACTTCACTGTGACGAAGGGCTTATATTATGGAGGCTTGAACAGGTTGCTCTTGGACTGAGACATGATTTGATCTCAACATACAAAACCTTGAGGACAGTGGATCAGTTAAATACACACTGGGAGTTTTTATAGGCCAAACTTGTGTCATTTTCATAGAACTTCGACAATGTTGAAGCAAGACCTTCTGCCCATCGAGTCCACACTGACCCACTGAAAAGCATCCCAGACAGCTCTGCCCCCACCACGTAACCCAGCTTTTCCCATCACTAACCCACCTAATCTAACCGTCCCTTGGCACTATGGGCAAACTGGCATGGCCGATCCACTCTAAGTTGCACATCTTTAGATTGTGGGGGGAAAGTGGAGCACTGGGAACAAACCCACACAGACACAGGGTGAATGTTTAAACTCCACATAGAGGGTCGCCCAAGATTGGAATTAAGTTAGCTGCTTCGTGATGTGAATCATCAGTGCTGAACATAGATCCACCATGCTCCTCTGTGGCTTTAGAAAAATAACTGCCTGACTTGTTCCTGTTCCTGAACCTGACCCAGTCTGAGACCTTTATCATCGGCCATATCACCAAACTGGTTACATTTAGAGTTTGTTGCGAGCAATGGAGAAGTGGCACTAGAAAGGCAAACTGTTGACACCCTCCAACCTCAGTCAGGACCAGAGTGAGGAGAAATTCACAAAGTGGGATTTCATTCAAGTGGGAATTCTCTTTCCCAGAAGTTTGGGATGGCTGAATCTTTATATTATATCGAGGCTGGCTTCGTCTGCTTTTCCATAGACAGGCGAATCAGGGATAATGGTGCAAGGAGGGAAAAGAGCAGATGGGACCACAATGAGATGAGCCATGTCCTTATTTACTGGTGGAGTAGTGTCATACGGCCGAATGGCCCCCTCGTGTCCCTCAGCCCTGTGCTCTAATGTTCCATTCAGCTCTTGGGACCTGCTCTACTTGGGCAGATCGAGGCCACTCCAATGGTTCGGTGTAGTTTCGGAAATGTACTTGGAAAATTCAGGCTGAGTCAGAAAGTGACCCCCACCCCACCAATCCCTCCAGGTCTTTGTAACTTCTGCTCCCCACTTGGGTAAACTCAAACAAATTCTCGACTCTCCCTGAATGCAACATTGTACAACACAACTTCCAGGAAAATAACCCGTTACTTTCCAAAAGCATAACATAGGAACGAAAGAAATAGGTCCAGGAGGGGTCTATTCGGCCCCTCAAGCCTGCACTGACATTCAATAAGAAGATGGCTGATCTACTCCAGGGCTCAACTCCACTTTCCTGCTAACCCCTTGTATCCTTCAACTCGCTGATATGTCAAAAACCATTCCACTCCGTCTGTAAATACATTCAGTGTCCCAGCTCCCCCACCCCCAACTCTCTGCCTTAGGGTATTCCAGATATTCACTGCCTTCAGAAAGAAGACATTTTTTGCATCTCAGTTTGAATTCGGTATCCCTTATTCTGTACCTATAATCCCCAAATTCAAGACTCTGGCCAAGAGTGGACCCATATTCTCTACATTTACCTTTCAGCTCTCTCTGTATTTTGTACGTTTCAGTCACATCACCCACATTCATTTCAACCATAATGAATAATCGTCTCACCAATTTAGATGTACTCAATAATTCAACCTTTTCATCCCAGGAACCCGCCTAATGAACCAACCTAGTTACTTGCTGCATCAGCATGCTGACCTTATGTTTCGTGCACAGAAACACTCCAATCCCTTTGAACCGCTTCTTTTTTGGGAGTCATTTCCAATAAATAACAGCCTGATGTTTTGGTTCTCAGTGTCATCCACAAACTCGGATGTATACTGCACTCAGCGTGCACCGTCAGGCTATCAGTATAGATGGTCAATAACTGATGCCATCGGACTGAACTTTGTGGCACTCCACTTCATACATTTTATCATACAGATCGATTAATCGTTACTCTCTAACTTCTAGGTGTTAACCAATCGTCATTCCATCAAATATATTATCCGTCATATTATGAGCTCCTGTATTGTGTAAAAACCTTTATTTTATGATACTTTAAGGAAAACCTTTGGAAAGCCCCATGTCTACCAGTTCCCTTTCATCAAGTCCGCTTGTTACATTGTCAGGGGTATCCAGATAAAGTTTGCATGATTTTTTATATATCCCCTTTCATAAAACCCTAACGATTCTGCTTGAAGCATTTCTAAATGCCCTGCAATTCCCTCCTGAATACCAAATTCTTACAGATTCCAGGCAATAATAGTGAAGCTAAATGATTCCCCACAATAATGGTTGAGTTTCCTCCTTTCCTGAAGACAGGCGCCACATTGGAGGTACTCAGTTTCGCTGTAACACTCTTGTAATCCAGAGAGTTATGGAATATTTTACACAGTGCCACCAGTCACTCTGTAACCGCTTCCTTTAAAACCAGCTATGAATTTCTGGTGGCCTGTAACCCCTTTCACTTCTCTATCTGTTTAAGAAAAAACCTTATTCCTTTTGTTCTAACTTCCCTAATAATACCATTTTGTTTTTAGTATTGAAATATTTTCAGCGCCTCACCTTGTGAGGACCAATGTAAAATATTGCTGTAAAAATTACTCGCAAATTCCCTCTGGGCAATTCCCCCGTCCCACCCTCCAGATATCCTCAATATACTTTCCTGACTTCATTTCCACAAAAAGTCACGTACTCATCCTGATTTACTTTGTTATAAACACAGAAAATCTCGTGCTGCTTGTTTTTATATTTCTTGCTAATTTACTTGCATCATATCTTTTATTTCTTTTCCCTCATTTTCTAGATTCATACAGCCATATCACCCACAAACAGATGATCCAACTTGCCCATTCTGACCAGGTTTTCCAAACTAAACTAGTTCCACTTCCTTGCACTTGGTCCAAATGCCTCTGCACGTTTCCCATTAATATGTTTGTCCAACTGACTTTTCAATATTGTAGCTGTTTCTACCACTTTTCCTCTGGCAGCTCATTCCATGTACACGTCACCCTCTGCATGAAAAAGTTGCTTCTTCGTCCCTTTTTAATCTTCCCCTTTCACTTTAAAGCTATGTCCTCCATGTTTGAAATTCACTAACCTATCGAAAAGACGTTGGCTGTGCAACCTATCCATGTCTCTCATGATTTTATGCACTTGTTTCATTTCACCCCTCAACCTCCTACACTCCATCTGATATTAACTTCAAGACCAAGCATTTAACAATTATCCCTAGAAATTTGAAACAATATTAAAAGCGAATGGTAAACAACACTCAGCCCCAACCTTCATATTGTGATTTGTTTTTCTCCATATTGCATTACTAAGGCAGCATGAACCTCTTACTGGTGTCAATAAGAAGTCAAACAGCTGAATTTCTTAGTCTGAAGGGGGCGAAGGTCTCTACAGTGAAAACGTATCTCTGCCCAAATCTATGTAATGCCACATAGTCAATATTCTTCCTCTTGGTCTCCCTATTTGGTTGTGCCTTCTATAGCTTGCACTCAGTACAGTTAACCCTTTTCCCCAACTCACATCTTAATTTAAACCCATTTTACATCATCTTCTCGTTCACCACTGATAAAAGCCCGATTTATCTTTTGCCACACCCTCTTTACACTGTCATCTATCCGCTACCTCTGACAATGGAATAAAAAGCCCATTTTCCAATCATTTGCTATTCAGAACAAGTGTCAGACTGGAGTTGAAATGCTAACTCTGTTTCTATGTCTCTCCAATGCTGCCAGACCTGCTGAGTTTCTCCAGAATAGGCACAGCACAAATTTTCAATTAAACAAACAACTATGGATACTTGAAATAAAAATACAAAAAACGCTGTAGGATCTGGGAGCTTTGTAAAACGTACATTTAACCGAAAGATTAACTCTGCATTCACTCCAGAATATGCTGCCAGACCTGCATAGTTTGATCAGTAATTTCTGTTTTTGAACAAGTTCCAAAATTGTGTGTCAAAGCTGCTCATACGCCCTGTTCAGTATGGACTTGCATACACCAGCAAGTGAACGATAACACAAGGTGCACACATTCCTTGGATCCCTAAATTTGGCATCACTGATACTATAAAGCTCTTAATCATGGTCAGGGAGAGAAACAGAGGGGAAACACATTCACTTCAAACACAGACGATGGCATTGTAGGAAAGGAAAAGATTCCGATGAATATGTTATAGTGTTTGAGTAATGTAACAAATTGAAGGCTTGACACTCGGGAGAAACCCTCAGCAGAATGAGGATATGAAAATGGAAGTGTTACCACATCAGAAACCAGGTTAGGTCACTGAGTACAGGGCTGATGGGTGAATGGGTCTCGATGTGAACTGCGGGACGGTCAGGAGAATGGAATCGCAGATATTGCAGTTCGAACTGGTCCTATCATGTGATGCTGTGGACAACAGCAGCAGCAGAAGCAGCATTGTAATCAATCACAATCTGTAACTGTTTACCCAGCATAATCCACCAGTCTACCATAAGCATCAAGCTGATCTATTGCTCAGTGATGAATGTAGGGTGAACGCGTCAGAATCAGAATTTGTGTAGCTAAACGTACTGATAACCCATTAAAGCTACTGCATCTGACTGGTTGGATTCCAGACATCAGGGCTAATATCTGGGGGTGAGGGAGATATTAGTCCAAGACTAACAGGTCAGATCTATGATTTGCAGTCCTGCCACATCCAGTCATAAATGTCAACTGACAATTAAAAAACTTACTGGAGGAGAGGACCCCAGATATACCACCATCCTAAATAATGGAACAACCCTGCACATCAGTATAAAAGAAAGCAATGCAGTGTATGCACCATCCTCAGCCAGAAGTGTTGCTTGGATGTTCCAGATCACCCTTGCCATGATGTACATGGAATCACAGATGCCAGTCTTCAATCAATTCGATTCGCTGCACGTGACATGAAGAAACAGCTGAACACAGTAGATACAACAAAGGCAATTGGCCCTGACCCTGTTCCAGCAATAAGACTGAAGACTTGTGCTGCACAACACAACAACCTGATCAGTGCGGTTTCTGGCAGGTCCCCATATGGAGATGGTGCTGTTGTGGAAATGTCACAGATTTACTAATCCAGACCAGCCTAATGCTCTGGCAGCTGGTGCAAATTAAAAACAATTAATAACATATAAATATCTAAAATCTGGTATCCGTAATGGTGACCCTAAAGCCATTGTCAATTGTAAAGTTCTATTTTGTTACCCAATGTCCTTTCATTGGGGAATGTCCTGTGCTTTCCTGGTCTGGCTTAAAAGTGACTGCAGACAAACAAACATGTGATAAACTCTTCAATAGTCTCGGAAACGGCCAAGCAAGACACTCAATTGTATCAAACTGCTTTGAATACTTCAAGGGTTAAACCGGACCCAATACCCAGCACTAGACTTGGTATTGGAAAAGGGAATGGGAGACACAGTCCTGTCGAACCAGAAGAGATTTCCTTCCGAACATGTAAGAGCTATTGTCAACTTTTGCAGAGCTTTCCCACAGACAGCACAGAAACGTCAGGAAAGGAGTAGGGAATGGGCCCTCCCCATTCTAGGTCATGGAGAAAATTTCCTCAGTGCAGTTTTCCTCACACAGTGTTCGTTTCCTTTAATATGCTTAAATCTCATCAAATATGTAATAAGAATTGCTGTCGTCACTGATGTCCATCAATTTTGCTCCTTCAATTAATATACAGGCCGTTCTGTGATGACACATGCCTGTTAATCATGATTTGGCTGCCATGCCTTCATGAATTGTATGCTTTTCTTAAAAAAATAAAGCAAGTTCCTGGTCACTCTTATGCAATTCCATCTCCAACATTGGCTGAGCAGCAAAACCCAAGCTCGTGATCCTCTACCTGCCAAATGCACACTCAGTGTGTTCAGTTAAAACAGGGATGCAATTCGCTCTGCAAGCCTTGAAACTGAGCCTCGCACTGGGAATTGTAGGCTACATTTCGAAGAAACATCATTTCAAACTCAGGGAGAATTTTGGGGAGAACTGGAATTCCACGGCAACATCACGTGGTCAGTCAGCCCCGAAAACATCTAGTGAAGAGCATCGTGAAAGGTACAGCGGTATAGTCAGTGGCCATAGTGTTGAGGTGTTACATGTAAAGCACTATTTCATTGGAATATATGTTTCAAAGATTAATTTAGACTGTGCTAGTGTGTGTGTTTGGCCACCTTTCATTTTTGGTTTTTACTGATATTTCAGGGTCCGCCCTTAACCTCTTCTTTCCCATAGCCCCTGTTATTTATATTGCACCATTATCAAACTGCTCCAAGGTTTGGAACGATAAAACCGACAGGAAATTTGTTACCGGAAAACGAAACGGGAAACACAATCCTGTTGACACTGCAGCGATCTCCTTCTAAACGTCTGAGAGCCTATGACAGCTGTACTCCAGCTGTTTGCTGACCCCTTTAGTTTCCAGAAATCCTTATGTATATTTAATGTCCTGGATTCCACAGCCTTATGTGGGAGAGAACTCCCCAGGTTCGCCAGTCTCTGAGTATAGACATTTATTCTCATCTCAATGCAGAGTGACCTGCTGTATCTAATACTGTGGTCCCTTGTTTTAGACATCCCAGTCAGGGGAATTACTATCTCTGCTTCCAATCTGTCTCGCCCTGTCAGAGTTTTATATACTTCTCTGAGACCTCCACCCATTTTCCTAACACACATGTAATATAGGCCCAGTCGCCCCAAACTCTGCTCACACAACAAGCCTGTCATCCCAGAGATTAGTCAGGTCATCCTTCACTGCACTCCCTCAATGTCAGGCTTGTCTTTTATTAAGTAAGGATACCAAAACTGCACACAATACTGCACAATGTTCAAGATGGGGTCTCACCAAGGCCCTGTACAGTTGCAGTAAGACACCCTTACTCCTGGACTCAATTCCCCTAGGAATGAATGTCAACTCACCATTTATCATCCGAACTGCTTTCTGTTCTGCATTAATGCTTTCAGTGAATAGTGTGGAGGGAGATCCAAACCCTTTCCAATGTTACAGCTCCCCACTTGGTGGCTCTATGTACACCGGTCAGCGTGGCAAAGCCACTCCCAGTATTGACTACTTGCTTTAGAAGGCACTGCCCTTGCATAGACCTCGGAGAGCTGCGCAGAACGAAACAAAAATGCAGCATAAGTTCCTTTATAAATCAATATTTATTTAACCAATCCCTTTTCAAATGGTAGGTTGCTGTCCTGTCTTCCCACCAAAGGGCACGATGTCTCATCTACACCCGTTGCTCTCCATTTGCCACGTATTTGCCTATTCACTCCATTTGTCTCAATCATCTTGGAGCTTTTTTTATATCCTGCTCAATGACTCACAATCCGACATCGACATTTAGTGCCATCAGCAGAATTGGGAATATTGCATTTGATTCCCACAACCAAAGGTTTGGCGTTTATTGGGAATAGCTGGCTCCCACGTCCCGATTCCTGCTATACCCCCAAGCTTTCCATTCGAAAACACATTGCTTTATTACTATTCGCTGTGTTACATCAGCTCTCCCATTCTAAATTATGTTCACATATTAACCCCAGCTCCATAAGATTTGAATTTTTATGGTAGGCTTGGAGCTTCATCACCAATTTTCCTAAAATCCACTCATATTGTATTGATTGCTTTACCATAATTTGCTCAGTCAGTTTCTCAAATATGATTCCCTTTTCATAAATCTCGATTGACGTTGTCTCTGCCCATTACTTTCGGTTCCAATACTTCCTCTCAATCTGTTTAGTTGCCAATTTCATTCTATTTCCTTTCTTTCTCTCCAGATTAAAATTTCCTAGGATTGCTGGGAAGATTCCCTTTTTGATTTGATTTTTTCTGTGAAGACATAACTGAAATATTTGCTCCATAGTTCTGCCATTACCCTGTCCTCAATACTCCGGTTTCATGCTCTCAGGAAACTGTACCGTGTTACCCTTAATTTTGCCACGTACATGTTTTTAGAACCAATTATAAATTCACTTTTATAACCCTTGTTAATATACTCTTCAGAAATTCATCAATTCCGGCTTCAGGTGCTGAACGACTGACATTCCACAGCCATACAATCACAAGAGCGTAGACTCTGTACCGTCACAAATACAGCACGGTCGGCATTAGTCCCACTTTCTGACACAAGACCCATAACCGAGAATGTTATGGCATTTCAAGTGCGTAACCTCATATCATTTTCTAACGGTTGTGAGATTACCTGTGACAACTCCCCACTCATCCCAGATCCCAAGACCAGCTGAGTTTTAAAAATCCTCAAGTTCTCACTAAACCTCAAATCCTCCACTTTAAAATCGCGCTCTCCTGTTCTTGACCCTTTGACTAAAAGGAATAGCTGCTGTCTATCCACGCTCTCCATGCCCCTCGTATTCTTATGCTTCCGAATCACCTCTCCCTCAGCCTTCTCTGATCCAAAGTAAGCAACCCGAGCTTACCCAGCCTCTCTCCATAGCTGATATACTCCATCCCAGGGAACAGCCTGGTGAATCTCCTCTGTACCCCCTCCAGTTCAATCACATCCTTCCTGTCATGTGGATCTCAGAACTATGCAAATTGTTCCATCTTGGATTAACTAACATTCTGCATAGCTCTTATAATCTATGCCTCGATGAAAACAGGCCATATTTACAGTCGCTATGTTTTATCAACTTGTGTGTTACCCTGTCCATACCCATTTAGAGATGTGTGGAGAAGCACCGGCTGACCTTCCTAGTGTGTTGCCATTCATTTAGTACTACCCTTAATCATCGCCTTTATCAGAGTTATGATCCATCTCTCATTGATCTGCCCATCTGACCGTTCCATTTACATCTTCCTGTAAATTTAGACCTTCCTCCTCATTTCCAACCACCTGCTAATCGTTTTTAAGGTTACAAAATCACACCAGGTTATAGTCCAACAGTTCTATTCAGAGGCACTAGCTTTCGATGCGCTGCTTCTTCATCAGGTGATGATGAACTTCGAAAGCTGCTGCCTCCAAATAAACCTGTTGGACTATAATCTAGTGTTCTCTGACTTTGAAGTTTGTCCATCCCAGTCCAACATTAACATCTTCGAATTACAAGTAACAAGGGCATAGCACTGATCACTGTGGTGCACCTTTGGACACCAATCTCCAGGCATACAAACAGCCTTCTAACACCATGCTGTGTATGCTAACACTAAGTTTGATTTGTATGCTATTTGGCAAGTCATTGGTGAGTGCGAATTGTTCCCTTTTTATAAGATTAGACTCCATACAGTGTGGAAACAGGCCCTTTGGCCCAACCAATCCACAAAGAGTAGCCCATCCAGACCCATTTCCCCCTGGCGAATGCACCTAACACAATGGTGTAATTTAGCATGGTCAATTCACCTGACTTGCACATCTTTGGACTGTGGAAGGAAACCGGAGCTCCCGGCGGAAACCCACACAGACACAGGGAGAACTGGCAAACTCCACACAGACAGTCTGTCCAAGGTGGGAACTGATCCTGGGACCGTGGTGCTGTGAGACAGCAGTGCTAACCACTGAACCACTGTGCCGCTTGATGTACCTGCAGAATACCTGGGGATTCTCCCTAATCTTACCCTGCCAGCAAGTTTCCATGCCCCTGTGTTAGTCAGTCCCCTTCAAGTGATGGATTTGCTTCTTCTTTCTATTGTAAATGGCCTGTCCCTTATCCTGCCATTATTGGCCTTAAACGTAGATTAGACAGCCAGAGAAACAGTTTGTTCATTTCCAACTTGTCATATGTGCAGTGAATTTTCTAGATTTCACTGCAGTCACCTCTCAATCTCACCAGCTGAGGGATTAATCTGGAGAATGTCCATTGCACTTCCTCTGCGGTCAGTATATTCTTTCTCAGATTGAGTCACCAACACTGTACAAAATACTCCAAATATAGTCTCACCCACCACGCTGTGAAACTGCTTCAACATGTCCTTCCATCTATATTCTGATTCCCTTAAATGAAGGCAAACATAATTTTAACTTTCCACTTACATATGTTCCTCAAAATGCCTTTCACATTTTTTTACGAACTCACTGTGTGAGTTCTTATAGAAAGCTGTCTGAAAATCCAAATATGCCAATTCCACTGGTTGCCCATTATCTATGCTGTAAGAAACAATTTCAAATAATTCCGAAGTTTGTCAAGTATGATTTCTCTGTCAGACACACATGCTGATACTATCAAATGTTGTTGTTAATTTCTCAAAATCGAACACCACGTGGTATGTAGTAGATTCCAACAGTTTTCCTACATATATCAAGTTTATTGGTCTGCAGTTCTCCACACTGTCTCTTCTTCCGTTGCAGATGCTCAGATCCATTCCATTTACCTACAATTCTTGGAACATGTTTACTTCCTTCCATTTATCTAATATGGCTTCTGGCCTCTGCACAAAGTGCAGGAAAATAAAGCACAGTCATCGGCAGCACAGTTAATACATCTCTTGCTGATTTATTGCTAATATTTTGATGTGAAGTTCATCTGATTTGTCAGACTTAGAAATGCGCAATCCAGCCACAGGTTCACGTACTACCTTGTTAATGACATAAATTGACTTTATGTCTTTCGTGTCACAAGTTCCATATGATCATTTGGTAATTCTGGGTGATTTTCCGGCTCTTCCTCCATGAAGACAGATGCAAAGTAATTGGTTGAATTCTTAGCCATTTCCCTGTTTCCAACAATATATTCTCCTCTCCCGATTGCACAATTTTCTATTTGACTTTGCTTTATTTTGTTTTCTTTGAAATATAGACTGTAGATTTATGCAGATTTTGTGCTCTGAGCATGCTAACATTGTGAAAAAGGCCGTTGGGCCCAATAGTTCCAGACTGCCCCTTCGAAGAGTAACCCACGCAGACCCATTTCCATACAATTCTACGTTTATGCCAGACTAATGCACCTAATGCACACATCCCTGAACACTATGGAACAATTTAGTATGGTCAATTCTCCTAACCTGCAGATCTTTGGATTGTGGGAGGAAACCGGAGCACCCAGAGGAAACCAACGGACACAGGGTGAGCATTCGAAACTCCACACAGGCAAATGTCTGAGTATTCTCACGTTTTCACAATGTCTGAAATTCTTCTGAAGTCACTTCCTATGATTAATATAATTTTTAATTTGTTATGTTAACCATCATTAAGTCACTTCCCCTTTCTTTGGTGATTGTACCTTAAAAAAAAAGACGTATTTTTCAGACTATGCAATATTTCTATACATCTCCTGGTCCTAACCAGATATATCCAAGAACACAGCAATTGGGGAAAGAAGAAATTGCAGGAGCCCTGGCTGATAATTTTGCATCATCGTTAGCCATGGGTGAAGTCAGCGAACACTGGAGCGAATGTTATGCCCTTATTCAAGAAGAGCTGCAACAAAGAACATGGGAACTATAAACCAGTTAGTTTCACAACTGTGAAAGGTATGTTACTTGAGAAGACTTCGTGATAAGATGTACATACATTTGGAAAGCCATGGAGGAGTCAGCACGGCTTTGTGCATGGAAGATCACAATTTACTACTTTTTAGAGTTCTTTGATGAACTGACCAGGAATGTTGACGAGAGTAGGGTGACAAACGTAGTCTACATAGATTTCAGAAAGGCCTTTAGATTAGATTAGATTTCCTACAGTGTGGGAACAGGCCGTCCGGCCCAACAAGTCTACACCACCCCTCCGAAGAGCAACCCACCCTGACTAATGCACCTAACACTACGGGCAATTTAGCATGACCAATTCACGTAACCTGCACATCTTTGGACTGGGGGAGGAAACCGGAACATCCAAAGGAAACCCACGCAGACACGGGAGAATGTGCAAACTCCAAACAGTCAATTGCCTGAGGCGGGAATTGAATGCAGGTCCCTGGCGCTGTGGGGCAGCAGTGCTAACCACTCAGCCACCGTGTCACCCCAAGGTTCCACATGATAGGCTGCTCTGAAATGTTCGATCACATGGAATCCAGAGGGAGCTGGAAAATTGAACACACAATTGGCTTGATGGTAGTTATCAGAGTGTAATAGTGGAAGGACGCTTGTCGGATTGGAGGCCTGTGGCAAGTGGAGTGTCTCAGGGTTCTGTGCTGGGACCATTGCTGTTATCACTATCAATGATTTTGTTGAGAATGTACAAGGCATGATTAGTAATTTTTCTGAAGATACTAAAATAGGCGATATCGTTGACAGTGAGGAAGATTATCAGAAATTACAGCAGGACCTTGATCAGCTGGGGTAGTGTGTCGAGAAATGGCAAATGCAGTTTAATATAGATTAATGTGAGGTATTGCATTTTGGAAAATCAAATCAAGGTAGGAGTTTCATGGGGAATGGTTGTGCCTTAAGGAGTACAGTGGAACAGAGGGTCCTTGGAATTCAGGTGCACGGTTCTCTCAAAGTAGAATCACAGGTAGTCGACAGTGTAGAAGGTTTTTGGCACACTGGCCTTCATTAGTCAGGGAATTGAACATCGAAGTTGGGGAGTTACGTTGCAGTTATACAGGATGCTGGTGAGGCTGCGCTTGGAGTACTGTGTTCGGTTTTGTTCAATTTGCTCCATGAAGAATGTGATGAAATTGGAAACAGTACAGAAGAAATTCACAAGGAATTCGCCAATACTCAATAGCTGAGTTATAGGGAGAGTTTGGACAAGCTAGATAATTTTTCTTTAGAGTGTACAAGACTGAGATGATATATTACAGAAGTATATAAGATCATGAGAGACATAGATAGGGCGAATACACTCAATCTTTTTCCCGGTGTTGTGAATCATAGACTAAAGGGCATCAGTTTAAGGTCAGAGGGGAAAGAATTAAAGGGAACCTAAAGGGCAACTTTTTTTTTACACAGACGCTGGTTCACATATGGAATGAGCAGCCAGTGGTAGAGGGGGTTACATTAATAAAATTTAAAGGGAATTTGGACAAATACCTGGATAGGAAAGGATTAGATGGAAACGGGGCAACGGCAGGAAGACGGGGTTAGTGTGAATGCACATTTTGGTCGGAATGGACCAGTTTGGTCCAAAGGGTCTGCCTTAGGACTCTATGACTCGAACAACCATTGCTTGTCTCCCACTGAATGTCATATTGTACTTTCCCAATTCACTGGAGTGAACGTGAGACTCCAGCCTCCACGCAGCCATGATGTTTGACCACCATGTTCAACAGTCGATATTACACGCAGATGCCATGTAAAATGCAACATATTAATGTCACTTTTCCTCAGAACAAGGCTATTATTTAGTCCTTCTGAGCACACATCACCAATTCAAACTAACCTTGTCTCTAGTGTGGATTACAACATACTCTTCAAGCTACCTGATACACACCTCTGGAATTTATTTTTCACAGCATTAGCAGTCACTTAGTTTACGCAGTTTAGATGTAACGTGAGATAATTCAGCATTATTGCAGCATTAACATTACCAATTTTCTACAGCATAAGATATAGAAACTTTGCACGACAATTTTGCACGGCTGAACACACCAATGCTTGTTTCTCATTGCTAAGATCCTCCCAAACCGATTCTGTGGGATCTGAGGGACAGGGTCGTGACATTAATAGTGACAGATTTAGAGAAGACAGTCATTGAGGCTAATCTTGACGCTGAGATGATCTGAAGAAATGTCCAGCAATACAGCACATTCTGTATCCTCGTTCTGCCAGGATAAATATCACCGAATTCTCTCTGCTCCCTCACACTCACTGTATATCTGTTATAGCACCTACCGCCGAACAAGGCTCACGCTCTATCCCCAAATAAGGTTCATGTACAACCACTCTCACTGTTGAATTCAGCACCTTACTTCCATCATTTTGACTGTCGCCTATGCGATACCTCCACACCAATAACACCTTATGGAATCTGCACTGTGGACTGACTCCCTCCAGACACCTCATCATTCAGCAACCCCTTCCCCCACCACCACCTCCAACAGTACGAACAGCTCATTCCCAGCTTCCCTTTCTCCCATTTCAGGATAAACAGCCTGGAACAAGAGAGAAAGGGCCAAGCCGGTGGTGGAGTGTTCGATATTCCTTCCCTTCCCCCCTCTCCCCGCCATGTTGGGAGAACTCTAGCATGAGCCTGAGGGGACAGAGCGAATCGTATGGAGATTCTGTAATATCCACATCCAACCAACAGAATGAGAAACAAAGTTCTGTGGAGGGCAATGCTCACTTTAACAGCTCTGTCTGTTCTGCAACTTCTTTCCCTCACAAAACAACAAATATCTCATTGCAGAAAGATGCAGACACAGGAACACTTAGAGACATATGTAAACACCCCAATATACTAACACTCACAGTGCATGCACTGAGATGGACTCGCACACATGGAGAGGCATACAGAGACATACACTCTCACACACAAACAGACTTAAACAAATAAAACGCAGAGGCTAATACATGGATGAACAAATGTATACACACAAATACACAGACACACAAACACATGAACAAACAGACGACACGCAGACTCAAAGAAACACAGACACTTGAGTCTATAAGCCAGACATAGATAGGTTTTTGATGAATAAGGGTATCAAGGGTTACAGAGAGAGTCAGGAGACTTTTGTTGAGAAACCTCTCAGCCATTATTAAATGACATTCAGACTCGATGGCCCGAATGGCCTAATTCTGCTCCTTTTTTAATGCTCGTGTGGTGTTATGCTATCTGGTATTCTCTTCCTGGGACAGGAGCAGAGAATGAGTTTAGTACATATTTGATTGGAAAGAGTCAGTGGTAATGTTGGACAGGTTTAGAGGGCTGTATAGTCTATGTCTATTCCTAATTATTCTGTCCTTATGTTTCAAAAAATGTGGCAATATGATGTTAGGTTAACACAGTTTTAAAATAATGAGTCCTGCAATGAAATAAGGACGTTCCTTTTCCTTTAGTGTTGTGCTATCTGTGGTGCCCTTTTCCTCAGATAGCAGTAAAGACGCGGTTATTGAAGATATTCAAGGCTGAACTCGACTGATCTTTGCTGGACAGGAGAGTCAATGTTTATTGGAAAAAGACAGGAGATGGGTGGTCAGACACAATCGGACCAGCAATAAGCATTCTGAATGACGCAGCCGAATGGTCAACTGCTGCTCCTATCCATGAAGTTAGTCTGCAGATGTAGCAAGTGGTTTGAAAAGATGTTGTTTCTGGGAAACGGTATCGGGTTTAATCGTAGCAATGTTTTCCTGCATCTGGACAGAGAGACTGCAGATGCTGGAGGTCAGAGTCGAAAAGTGTCGCACTGGAAACGCACAGCAGGTCAGGCAGCATCAGAGGATCAGGAAAGTCAATGTTTCGGGCATAAGCCCTTCATCAGGAATGTGTCCAAAACATACCTCTCCTCCTCCCTGTACACACGTTCCCGGGAGGCCTTTTGATATGAAGAATTATCAGTTTAGGTATTGGCTGCGAAATCTTTTTGAACCATACATGATTTTGTGAAAAATTAGCTGGATACATATTTTCTCTTGTTAGGGTGTTTAAAACTACGGAATAAATGTTAAGAATAAAATGTGTTGATTGTTATTAATGCATAGGCGTGTCCTGTACCTTTTAAAGAGGTTGAAAGTTGGCAAGGACTTAACAAGCACAGAGTGTGCTGAATATTTTTTTAAAATAATATTTGACTGAAAGAAATAGTTGAGCTGAGTGTTATGGTACTCAACAAATTAGATTTAGGCCAATCAGTTTAATTTACACCCCAAGAAACCAAAATCCAAACAAATTTGAATTTTAATGCTATAAAGCCAATGAGACAATCTGATGTTTTGTGGTATAAAATCGAGAATTTTGAACAGTTAGCCAGATCGGCAAAAAAATACTAATAAATGCAGACTGACTGCAGAATCGCTCTCTGAAAGGTACCTGTTTCTATGAAATCTCTGCAGCAGAAGACTAAAGAAAAGACCCAGGAAAACCTACAGAGGAAGATTCACAGGAAAATCGATGTGCTCTTTTTTCTTGGAGTTAAAGAATAAACTGTTATTGTTTTCTATAAATAGTGGGATTTGGTCGTTTTTCATCACTTACACTTTTACAGACTATGAGGCGAGGTGATTTTTTCTGTGTGTCTGGTTTAAATTAGCAGAAATCTTCAAAGTTTGGGAGAAGATTTGTAGCTCACGTGCTCGTTGTTGTGGTTCTGTTCGCCGAGCAGGGAGTTTGTGTTTCTGACGTTTCATCCCCTGTCGAGGTGACATCTTCAGTGCTTGAGAGCCTCCTGTGAAGCGCTTCTGTGATGTTCCCTCCAGCATTTATAGTGATTTGTCTCTGCCGCTTCCGGTTGTCAGTTCCAGCTGTCCGCTGCGGTGGCTGGTATATTGGGTCCAGGTCGATGTGCTTATTGATTGAATCTGTGGATGAGTGCCATGCCTCTAGGAATTGCCTGGCTGTTCTCTGTTTGGCTTGTCCTATAATAATAGTGTTGTCCCAGTTGAACTCATGTTGCTTGTCATCTGCGTGTGTGGCTACTAAGGATAGCTGGTCATGTCGTTTCGTGGCTAGTTAGTGTTCATGGATGCTGTCTTCCTGTTTGTCCTCTGTAGTGTTTTGTGCAGTCCTTGCATGGGATTTGCAAAATCACTATAAATTCCGGAGGAAACATCACAGAAGAGCTTCACAGGAGACTCCAAAGCACTGAGGATGTCACCTAGACAAGGGATGAAATGTCTGCAACACAAATTCCCAGCTCAGCGAACAGAACCACAACGAAGGGCTTCACACTTTGTCATAACATTGATTTTAACGCAGATATAATGAAGACATCAACCGATTTCTTAAAATTATGCAGACAAATGTAAATATGCCATCAAATTATACAGCTGGAATTTTGTTTTTTTTTTGTTGTTGCTCAGGAAAGGCACTATGTACGACAGCAGTAATGATGCATTTGCATACAGCATCTTATCGTCCATTCCAGAGATTGTTCAAGGAAATCATACATAGTCCTTTTTGGTATTCAGTTGACATTATTGTATATTATAGCACAGGGAGGGAGATAAATGTTACCTACGTCAGAAGCAGCAGCCTAGTGCCCCCTCCCCCTCATTTTGTTCCACCTGACAAGAGAAAAAAATCCTGTGTCACCTTTACCAATCGTGGAGGCTTCCTGATGAAAGTTTTTTGGCATCTTTCCACTATCTGACGCAAAGCGAATTGAACCAAATCCAACTGTTCCAGGGAGAGGAATTATATTTGGGACATTCGGTCATCTTTCCATTTGTTACGAGTTCAGCCATTATGAAACTCTGGGAAGTTTTCATTTTTTTCTAATTTGTCTTCAAATGTGTGTGTTCATGTATGCATGCAGCTGCCCACTTGTTTGTTTGTGACATTCCTTTCAAAGATGCGCCAGGATGACACTCATATTATTGGCCTTATCACTAAACTTTGAAATCTGTTGTAACCAGTGGAGGAGTGTGACTGCAAAAGGAATCAGTGACCCTGTAACGTTGGTTGGAACACGAATGAGAAATTCTGAAAGAGCTATACACGTGGGAATTCCCTTTCCCAGAAGTTTGTGATGTCTAGGTGTTTGCATTGAACAGAGAATTGAATGAGGGAAAATGGTGCATATAGAAAAAAGTGCTGCAAAGATCACATCCAGATCAGCCATGAACTTAGTGCCGGTACAGCGGTGGCAAAGTGGCTGATAACCCACTGCTGCTCCTCACTAAAATGTTCCAATGTTCTATTCAGCCCCGCACAGGAGCAGATGGAGGCCACTTGCTTCAAACACCTGGTCCACAGTTACATAGGTTATCAATCAGTACCTCCAGACTGACACATACAGTTTGGTATGGGTTGGAAAATGTTATGTGGAAATCCACTCTGGGTTCGAAAGACGCCTCTGGTCTCTTTACAGAGAGCCTCCTCTCTGCAACTTGTGCTTCATTTGTTGGCCATGTAGTGGTCCCAGATTCACTGTGCATACAGCCCACAAACATCGCTCAGAGATGATACACAAAATACTTTGCTCTCTCTGACTGCAACATTCAGGAAAATTGCAACCATTAACTTTCCAGTTATAGGATATGAGCACATAAGGAACAGGATGAGGTAATTCGGCCGGTCAATCCTGCTATGCCATTGTATACCATCATGGCTGATGCATTGTCGGCATTAACTCCATTCAATTCCCAATTCTTCACACACTTCAACTCAATGATAGTGGGCAAAAACCAATCTACCTCCTCTGTAAATACTTTCAGTGATCTAGCTCCCCGAACTCTCTAGTCCAGATAGTTCCTGATATTCACTAACCTCTGTGAGAAGAAAACATTCCCCACAAAGACACAATAATCTATTGACATGTTCAAAAGAGGTGACTAGAGGAGCCCAGCTAAGAGCGACAGACCCTGACATCAAGGCAGGAGTTGGCTCAGGATGGTATCAAGGAATACTAAATTAAATTTAGTGGGCATCAGCCACAATATCTCCTCCGGTTGGGGTCATCCATAGCACAACGGAAGATATGCGTGATTTATGGACGTCAATCCTTTCAGTCCCAAGACACCACTTCCAGAGATCCTCAGGGGAGCTTCCTTAGCACAAACAGCTCCAATTGCTGCATCAATCCTTTCCTCCACCATAAGATCAGACGTTGTGATGGTCACTGAAGATCAGACATTTTCAGAACATTTTGTCCATTGTCAGCTCTTGTGTCCATATGCAGCAAGGCCCAGACAATATTCAGGCTTGTGCTGTTAAAGTGTTGGTAACATTCATGTAACAGCACGGCCAGACACTGCACATTTCCATAGTTAAAAGAGAAGCTCATTCAGAATCTCAAGGCGGTTGCACACGGGTATGTGGGAGTCATTCAGTCCATCAAAACAAATGAACAAGAAGAGGAACAAATCATTTAACACTTCTACGTGTTCCACAGGAAAAGAAGCAGTCTGGTCAGTGAATCTAACTTCTAAACAGGGACGTGCAAAGTCCCGTCAGACCCTTGAACGTGTTCCATGCGACCAGGCCGAGAACATTCATCTCCTCAAGGGCTTATGCAGGAATAGGAGGATGTAATGGATGATCCAACGTGACAAACCGATGGAGTAGAGACTGCACTCAGAGACGGCTCCATGTTGTTCCTCGTGGCCCCATTGCACATGGAACGTGTGATATTTTTACGTGGTGTCCTGGTAGTGAGGAGAGAAGCCAAATATTTTGTGCGATGTCTCAAGGAAGCATCTTCCACCTTCGAGAAGACAGACCCATGTTCTCCATTGAGGACAGAAGCTGTTAGGAATAGTTAACTGTTTTAGAGTGAAGGTATTGTGGCTGTTGTCGGGATTGTGGATCACACACACCGAATGCACTGTATTAATGTGGCGAGTCTGTATGCAAAGCCTGAACCTGTCTCTGTCAATCGACATGGAGAGTGGGGCTGGTGTAGGGGAAATCTTCTCAGAGGCACTTAAACGATTGAGAATCATAATCCGAGTAAAAAATCAACAATGGAATTTATCACGTTCATAGCACCTGTTTTGAACGTAATCAGTGATTGTCCATTCCCCTCAAGTTTCAATGTAATCACCTCTTATTGTCTGACAGCGCTACAGATTAAACTTCACTCACTCCTCATGGCACCATGATCCCAGTGATTAGTCTGTTGAGACTCTTTCAGACTCTCTCTGTGACGAGGAGCTCATTCCTTATAAAGGAGAGAAAATCTGCCCACAATACCCTAAACACTGCCTCAACAACACTCTCAGAGATGATCACAATAATTCAATTCCCTCAGTTTGCCGTCTCTATTTCTTTCCTGTGGTGTGAAGAAACCATTCCTTCTCTATGCCCTGAGACGGACGTGAAATTTACAAGTTCCTTACATCTGTACGTCAACATCAATAAAGCCAACACCAAACATACAGATGAACATCACTCTTGTGAAGAACTTCAAAGATATAGAATACACCTAAAACACGGAATGGTCACCTGCCTGAATGGGAATGAGCTGTCACAATATGGTAAACAGGCAGAGGAAGGAGCTATCTATCCATTGTTCTTCCCTCATGGAATGTGTGCAGCCAGCATGTTATACCGATCTAAAACTGAGTGGTTTGTTCAGCTGTTCTACAGGACAGTAAAGAGTAAACTACATTGCTGTGGGATTGCAGTCACACGGAGACCTGACCAGGCAAGGATGACCCACTGCCTTCTCAAAAGGACATGAGGCAAGCAGATGGGCTTTTTCTCACAAATGATAATGGATTCATTTTAATTATATCAACTTCCTTCATGAGATATCAATGGATTATTATTCGATGGCAGTAGGTTAAGAGTCAATGCCTTGAGTACTATACACTGTCTTATACCTGACAGATTCTGTACAGAGAACAAGTTAAACATCTCAAGTGCAATTATTTTGTAATTGGCACGTGGTTTGAAGAGACTTGAAGAAACAGCTGTATAGGATTTAACAAAAGCACGAACGACGGTTCATTCAGGAATTGCACTGAGGCTGAGGAGGCGACTGGATATCATAATGGTGGTATTGGACAGGACTGGTGGGTGGGGAGGATATGAAAATGTACATATGTGCAGGACATATAGGATTATGGAGCTTGAGAACAGTTTGGTTCCTTCTTGCATATCAGTGAGTAATTTGTAAATAGTAATTTGCTTTATATATTATATAAGGAAAGGAATTTTTGATTGAAACCGAAGACATTGATTTTCATTTTCTAAAATTTACATACCATGAGCAGAAATTCAGTTCAACCCAGTGTAACAGTTAAAGAGAATGACTTACTAGTGAGGATGGGATAGTAACCATCTTGAATAGTCCAAAGGATTTCTTGGATCCGCCATGCTAATGATATCTAAGGCTGAGAAAGAAAGTAAAGACCCAAGGATAAACTCCTGTCCTTTGTTGGAACATTCAAATCTAATGTTCACAGATTCTGATCCATTGTTGGAACATTTGAGTGTAATGTTCTCAGATTTCTAATCTCTCCTCCTCTTCCCGCTGGAGCTGCTGATCCCTGTTAGTGCTGTCGGTGATACTCCCTCTCACAATATGGGATAATGCATTGACAGAGCCCATTTATTGTTTAACGATGGAACCCCTCCACTGGGATAATTAGAATCCACAGAGATTGACAATAATCACAGTCAGTGAACAAATAGCTCCAGTAAACCCATTTCAATTTAATATTAATTTTATTAAAACTCAAAATAATGATTAACATTTACACATTCAGCATGGGATATGTGAAAGTGACTGGGAGAGGAGTTGTTGGAGATGGCAGATTGTTTTTGTCCAACCATTCAGTCTGCCTTGGATATGAAAGTAATGACAGAGGATTGTTGGAACATAAACCAGTTTCTCCATTTATAAATGGAAACTTATTGATCAGTGATTATATTGATGAGTGAATTTTTTTAGTCCATAATCTGATGGGAAAATGTGCTTAAGAAAACATGGATTATAACAGGCAATGTGCATGGATATGCAAACAGAGAATTGTACGTGACAAATACAAATCAGATTGCTATTCAAGGATGATAAGGGGCAAGTGAGGGTCATGCTGTTGATGTTATTGATGTCAATGAATTATGATGAAGTATCATTTATTGGACTTCAATTACTGTGTGATTATGATATCGGGGAGGAGACAGAGGAATTGGAGGAAATCTCTGCTGCAACTGGAGGGAGAGATAATTATATTGCCAGTCATCAGTATTGGAACAGGCCTCTTTATAAATCATAAGGTCAGAATCAGGACGCATCTATAGTGAGGGATGAGGACAACAAACATTAACCATAAGACCAGAAGACATAGGAGCAGAAATTTGGCCTTTCAGCCCATTGAGTCTGCTCCGCCATTTGATCACAGCCGTTAAGCTTCTTAATATCACTCTCTCGCTTTCTCCCCATAACCTTTGATCTCCTTGACAATCAAGAACCTATTGATCTCAATCTTAAATATACATAATGACCTGGTCTCTACAGCTTCTGTGGCCGCAAATTCCATAGATTCCCCACTCTCTGGCTAAAGAAGTTTCTCCTTATCTCTGTTCTAAAAGGTCTTCCCGTTATGTTGGATCCTCGAGTCCTAGTTTCTTCTATCAATACAAACATCTTTCCAATATCCTCTCGGTCCACGTCATTCAATATTTGGTAAGTTTCAATTAGATGCCCGAGATCATTCTAAACTCCATCAAATATTGACCCATAATCCTCAAATGTTAAACAGATGGTAAGCTTTTCATTCCTGGAACCATTCCTATGAATCTTCTAGTGCCAATACATCCTTCCTGAGATACAGGGTCCAAAACTGCACACAATACCCCAAATGTAGTCTGACCAAAGCCTTATCCAGCCACAGAAGTATATCCCTGCTTTTATATTCAAACCCTTTTGAAATGAATAGCATCGTTGTATTTGCCTTCCTTACTACTGACAACCTGCAAGTCTACATTGAGAAACTCCTGGACTAGAACTCCCAAGTCTCTTTGCACTTTAGACTTCTGATTTTGCTCTTAATATTGAAAATAGTCCATGCCTCTTGTCTTTCTGGTAAAGAGCACGACCAAACACTTTCGCATACTGTACTCTACTGATCAGTTCTTTACCCAATCTTCCAAACTGCCCACATCCTTCTGCAGGCAAAAGTGAGGACTGCAGATGCAAAGAATCACAGCTAAAAGTATGGTGCCAGAAAAGCACAGCCGGTCAGGCAACATCCGAGGAGCAGGAGGTGCGACATTTCAGGCCTAAGCTCTTCGTCAGGATTGAGGAGGGTGGGCGGAAGGGGGCTGAAAGATAAATAGGAGAGGGTAAGGCTGGAGGGATGGTAGCCTGGAAGGCGATAGTTAGATGAAGGTGGGTTGTGTTCGTGAAGATCAGAGGAGATGGACAGACTGGACAGTTCAAAGAGGCAGTGCGAAGTTGGAGTGTTAGATCTGAGATAAGGTGGGGGAAGGTGAGATGAGGAAACTGGTGAAACTGGCATTGATACCGTGTGGTTGCACTGTTCCAAGGTGGAAGAAGAGATGTTGTTCCTCAGGTGTTGGGTGACTTTGGTTTGGCAGTGGTTCAGCCCCCGGACTGGCATGTCTTTGGTCGATTGGGAGGGAGAGTAGAAGTGTTTGGCCATAGGGTGATGGGATCATTGTGTGTGTGTGTGTGTGTGTGTGTGTGTGTGTGTGTGTGTGTGTGTGTGTGTGTGTGCGTGTGTTCGCAAGAGATGTTCCCTGAAACGTTCCAAAAGTTGACATCCTGCCTCCTCGATGTACAGGAGACAGGGAACAATGGACACAACAAAATATCTACGGGGTGTGGAAGGATCATTTGGGGCCTTGGATGGAGGTAAGGGGGAGGTGTAGGCGCGCGTTTTACGCAACTTGCGATGGCAAGGGAAGAAGCCAGGAGTGGACAATGGCTTGGTGGAAGGTGTTGGGGGGGGTAAGGGGGGAGCGTGGACCTAATGAGGGAGTCGTGGAGGGAATGGTTTCCGAAAAATGCTGATAGGGGTGGGGAGGGAAATATATCTCTGGTGGTGAGGTCTGACTGGAGGTGGCAGAAATACTGGAGGAAGATGACTTGTATCTGGAGGTTGGTGGGGTGGAATTTGAGGACCATGGTGGTCTATCCTTGTTGTGGTAGGAAGGGTGGGGTTCAAGTCCAGAGATTTGGCAAATTGAGGGGAATCGGTGGAGCACCTTTCTGTAGCTCTCCTACTCTTCAATGCTATCTGACCCTCTTCATGTCTTTGTACTGTCTGAACATCAGGCTGTGGGTGGCACGGCAGCTTAGTGGTTAGTACAGTGCCAGGGACCCAGTTCGATTCCCACTTTGGGTGACTGCCAGTTTGGGGTTTACACATTCTTCCCATATCTGCATGGGTCTACTGCGGGTGTTCTGGTTTCCTCCTGCAGTCGAAACATGCGGGGATTAGGTGAAATGGGTATACTAAATTGCCCATAAATGACATTATTAGTAAGCAGAGAGTGGGTCTGCTTGGGTTACTCTTCGGAGGGTTGGTGTGAACTTATTTTGCCAAAAGGCCTGTTTCCACTCTCTGGTGATTTTAATACTAAAAATTAGCCAAAGTGCCCTCAGTTCCTTCATCTAGATCGTTAAATGTATAATGTGAAATTTGGTGCTCCCAACACTGAGCCTTGTGGAACAGTGCTTGTCACTGACTGCCATCGTGAGAAGACACATTTTACATTTACTCTCTGCTAGCTTCAATCGATGCAAGCACGTTGCCTCTGGCACCATGGTTTCCCTTTCTCAATAACCTCCACTGCAGCAATTTGTCAAAGGACGTCTTGCGGTATAGGTAGATAATACCCATTGGTTTTCCTAATCTGCTCAGTACTTCCTCAAAACATTCTCGTGGGTTTGTCAGGCATGACTGCCCCTTGATTAAACCATGCTAACTCTGCCCTATTACCGTCTACATCCAAGTATTCAGAAATCGCATCCTTCATGATGGATTTCAGGATCTCAACTGTGATAAGGTTAATCAGTCTGTAATTTTCTCTGTCTTCTGCTGTAATCCCTTGTTAAACAGGGTGTAACGTTAGTGTTTTTCCAGTCCACTTTGCCCGTTCCTGATTCTAGTCACTCCTGAAAGATCACAACTTACACTACACCTTTAGCAATCTCCCTTACAAGGCTGGTGTGTAGTCCATCTGGTCCAGATAATTTATCTGCATTATGGCCATTCAGTTTTCTAGCTCGTTCTCCTTGGTGATGACCACCATACTCCTTTCTTCCCCTCACTCGGTTGACTTTTTTGGGAAATTAATTGTGTCTTCCACTGTGAAGACTGACGCAAAGTTCCTCAGCCATTCCTTTGTTCCCGTCACTACCTCTCTGGCATCATTTCCATTATCTACTTCTGTCTCTTTTGCACTTTATATATCTAAGTAGCCAGCTTACCCACTTATTTAATTTTCTCCCTCCTTATACATTTTTGTTGCCCTCTGTTGGTCTTTGTAAGCTTCCCAATGCTTTGGTTTCACATTGTCCTTCACCACATTATATACTTATCTCTCTTTTGTTTTGATGCTATCCCTGACTTCCCTCGTCAGCTATGGTTGCCTCATCCTCCCTGTACCATGCCTCTTTCTCCTTGCAATAAATCTCTGCAGTGTTTCCTAAGTTACTCTTAGAGCCTCCTGCCATTGCTGTTCTATTGTCTTTTCTGCTAGACTACTGTCCCCGTCAATTCTACCCAGCTTTTCCCTTATGCCTCTACAGTTGCCTTTATTCAGCTGAAGTACATTTGCCTCTGATTCTATCTTCTGCCTCTCAAATTGCAGTATAAATTCAATCATGTTATGATTGCTGCTTCTGATGGCTTCCTTCAATTTAAGCTCCCTTATCTAGTCTGCCTCTTTGCACAACACTAAAACCAGTATTGCCTGTTCCCTCATGCACTGCACCACAAGCTACTCAAAAAAAATCTTGTAGAAATTTCATGAATTGCTTTTTTTTACAATCCACTACCAATCTGATTTTCCCAGTCCCCCTGCATATTTAAATCCCCCATGATCACTGTAACCTTGCCTTTCCTACACATCATTTCTATCTCCTGATATATCTGATGGCCCAGCTCCTCAGTACTGTTATACAAGCCTCCAACTGTGGTTGCTTTAACATTGTGCTTCCTCAATTTTACTCATGCAGATTCTACACCATCTGACCCTATGTTATTTCTTGCTATTGATTTAATTTCATTTCTTACTAATAAAGCAACCTCATCTCGTCAGCCCACCTGCGTATCTTTTGGATACGGTGCATATCCTTGAATATTTAGCTCCCAATCCTGATACCCTTGCAGCCATGTCTCCGTGATTCCCATCACTTCACACCTGCCAATTTCGATCTGGGTCACAAATTCAGTTACCCTGTTCCTTATACTGCATGCATTCAGACATAACACTATCAGTCCTGTATTAACCATCACCCCTCTCATTGTCATTCGTTTTCCAATGTGCTTGTTAATCATTTCTAGATACTCTATCCTATTTATGTCTGTGATGGAGATGTTAATAATCTATCCTGAATTCTGCACTTTTACCTCCTCTTTAAATTCAGGTTTTTAATTACTACATAACTGATTCCCGTTTCCCCACCCCCACCCCCCCCCCCCCCACCACTCCTATTCCATGTACATCCTTGTCTACCGCCCTTGTTATGCGATTCATTCGAACTCTGGTCCCAGCATGGATCCGATAAAGACTGTCCCATCAGAACATCTACCACAAACCCACAGACAACCTCACAATGCGACACTTCTCCAGCTTCCACCCAAAACATATTAAAACAGCCATCCCTTATGGACAAGCCCTACGCATACACCGATCTGCTCATATGAGGAGGAACGTGACGGACACCTGGAAGTACTCAAGGATGCCCTCAAAAGAACGGGGTATGATGCTCAACTCATCGACCACCAGTTCTGATGTGCCACAGTAAGGAACCCTTATGACCTCCTCAGGAGACAGACGCATGCTGCAACTGACAGGGTACCCTTCGTTGTTCAGTACTTCGCAGGAACTGAAAAAATACGTCATGTTCTTCGTGAACAGCAACACATTATCAATGAGGATGAGCACTTCACCAAGACCTTCCCCACACCTCCACTACTTCCCTTTAAACACCGCCAAACCTCAAACAGATCCTTGTTAGTAGCAAGCTGCCTGGATTTCAGAACAACCCCATACAACCCTGTCATGGTGGATGCTGCAAGACGGATCGGAGTATGGACATATATACCATCATTACGCATGGGGACACCTCCCACATTGTACATGGCAGGTACTCATGTAACTCAGCCAACGTTGTCTATCTTATACGTTACAGGTAAGGATGCCCGGAGGCATGGTGCATGGGGAAACCGAGCAAGGCTGTGGCAATGGAAGAATGGGCACTGCACAACAATCAAAAGACAGGAAGGTTCCCTCCCAGTTGGGGAACATTTCAGTGGTCCAGGACATTCAGCCTCGGACCTTCGGGTGACCATCCTCCAAGGTGGACTTCGGGACAAGCAGCAGAGAAAAGTTGCCGAGCAGAGGCTGATAGCTAAGTTTGGTACCCATAGGGAGGGCCTCAACCGGGGCCTTGGGTTCATGTCACATTACAGGTGACCACCATTGCACTATACATACATACAGATACTCCTACACACACACACACACACACACACACACACACACACGCACACACACACGTACACATAAACACAGACACCCGCACACACACTCCCACACGCACCCCCTCACAGACTTAAGACATTCTGCACTCACTACACACACACATACACTTTCTCACACTCACAACCCCCAACCCAGAGAGCCACACACACACACACAGACAAGGAGCCACATACACACATAAGTGGGGTGAATTTGTCCTTGCAGGATTACATTGTACTTTGCTCAAAAACAGCATGCATTCATGTAGAACTCTAAGCTCAAAAACTGCACGACTTTATGTAAAACTCCGTTATCTCACTTTTAAGATTAGAATCAATCTAAGCTTTAAGGCATAGACAGAGAACACAGGGGGCCAACACCTTCAACATATTGTCTAGCTATTACCACAGATAACCCGAGAATGCAACTTTAAAAAAAAGTTTTGTGATTTACACATGAAAGAAGTGAAACTATCACTGTATTCTAACGGATGAAAGGCTTAACAGAAAATCAATTTTTCATTGCATGATTTCAGTTACGTCACACTGTAAATATTTGCTATAAATCGTATGTTACGATTGAGCACTCCACGATCTCCTGATGAAGGAGTGTCGCTCCAAAACTAGTGTGCTTCCAATTATCCTGTTGGACTATAACCTGGTGTTGTGTGATTTTTAACTGTGTACACCCCAGACCAACACTGGCATATCCAAACCATCAGAACAAGTCTTTTCTTCCCCAGAAATGAAATGTGTTTATTCATCACAAATTACAGGGACAAAATGATTTTCTGGACAAACCAAAATATGAAATGGACAAAGAGATAAGATTGTTAAAATACACTCATGATATCGAGCTATATGAAGTGAAATGTGGATTAGTAAACCATTGGAGAGGTGTGCAAACTTTTTCAGTCATTACTTGACCCACAGCTGAGATGCTTATTTCCCCTCTGACAGTGATCCCCCTCACTGTGATTCTCTGGCACAATCTCTCACACAGTGACTCAGGAGGTTATCGGATCCTGCTAATATTGGAATTAATCCATCTTCTCTCTGGAGCCAGTCAATTGGTCTATTGGATTCTGTTTAGCTGTCAACCACTCAACTCTGCGATATTATAGGAGATAAATGATCTAGGATCACAACCAGTATCAGCATGGTGCTCACAGGGTATGGCTCCCAAACAAAGAGCTTGCGGTTTAGGAGAATTTTTAAATAAAACTTCCATGTTCTGTCTATTTCTCCTCATGCTGTCTCCTGATCTATCTAATTTCATCCCCGTTTCACACCCCTTTATTTCTCACTCACTCTGTCACTCCGTTTTCTCTCCTCTCTGTTTATCTCCCTTCACATTCTTTCTTTCTATTTCATTCTCTCTGCCTATCTCCAGTAACTCTCTCTGCTTTCAGATAGTATAGTTGGAGAGCTTGTGGGCGTACGAAGGACTGAATGGCTTCCGTCTGTGCTCTATTAATTCTGAGGCTCTCTGACCAACAAGAAAAACGTTAGGGGCGGTAGAGACAAGCTGGTTCAGTGAAGGAAACAGGGCACAATCATCCATTATCTCTTGCTGTTCTCTGGTATACAGCGACTTCAAAATATCTGTTCAAACAAAATAAATTGAAATTCTAACAGTCGGGAGGACGTTCGCAGATGATATTGCAATCTGGATTTAATAAACAGTGGCCACACACAAAATGTAGATTTGCCTGATAGCTCATCCTCCCAATTAACACTCCTTAGCTCCTGCCTGATGCTGACGTAAATTGCCTTACTCCAATTACATAGCTTCTCAAAACGTCATGACTTATCCATGTTCTTAGCTATCCTAAAACTGAAGGAGTTTCCAAAATGATTCCACAATGTTATCCCCCTGAAATGTCAGTCACCTGTCCAGGCTCATTAGCCAATACGAGGTCCAGTACGACCCTTCCTATAGTGGACTATCCACATACCGTTACAAGTAAACAAAACAAATTCTGCACCATCTAAGCCACTTGCTCTAAGGGAGTCCCAGTCAATGTTGGGGAGGTTGAAGTCACTCACTATGAAAACTCTGTTTTTATTACACCTTTCCATAACTGGCCCACTAATTTTTTCTCAAAGTCTCGGTAGCTGTTGAAAAGAATGTAGTATAGTCCGAACACAGTAATTGCATCAATCTTATTTTTGTTGTGCTGTACTCATATTGCCTCAGTGGATGAGCCCTCCAGTATGACCTCTCTGAGTGCAAATGTAACATTATCCCTGATTATTAATATATCTCCTCCACCTCTTTTACCTTCCTCTCTATCTCGTCTAACACAACAAAACGCTGGAATGTTGAACGCCCAGTCCTGTCCCTCTCCAAACTAAGTGCCTGTAATGGCTGCAACATCATGGTCCCATGTATTGAATCAGGTTGTAAGTTCATCTGCCTTACCCATAATAATCATTGCATTGATATAAACACACTTCAGCCCAATCCCATCAGGTCCTCAATCGATAGGAAATACACAAGAAGGACGGGATGGACTTTAATTGGCAGCAATCTCCGATTTGTGGATCATTGGGATTTGCAGGTCGGTAGGATGTACTCAAGAAGGATGGGATGGACATGAACTGGCAGCGATCTCCTGGCAGGCAGGTTTGCTGTTGTCACTCAGGAGGGTTTAAACTTGTGTGGCCGTTGGGGGGAGGAGGGCACAGTGGGAATCAGAGCAGTACACGACAGGCAGGGTTGGCAACTAATCCCAGTACTGCTAATGACAACAACAAACAGACAGAAGTTACTGAACACAATGGGTCTGGCAGTCTGAAGTGCGCTGATTATAATGTGAGGAGTATGACAGGCAAGATGGATGAACTTGGAGCTTGGGTGAGTATATATAACTGCTATGTTAATGTTATAGAGATTTGCTTGAGAGAGGGACTCGGGAATCCCAATGATACACATATCGAAAGTGTTGCCTCCTCTACCAGTTCTTTGCCCATGTATTTAACTCTACTACCATCCTATTTATAATCTCATTGGCACATGGAATAGTCTTGTCGCACCAAAACTTAAATGTCATTTCAGCACAACTCCGGCCAGACATTTTTCTTTAAAATGGACTGATACTTAAGTGTGAGTTTATTAACTGGGAAAGAGGAGACCTCTGAATCACTAAAAACTTTGCCAGGAGACAGGAAGTAGCTAGAATTTGAAAAGATACATAATTTATAACACATATACATTCTTCAAATGCATAAATTTCTAATTGAAGAGATAAATCAACCATGGCTAATGAGGCTGGTACAATTGCAACATTTTAAATGCATCTGGATGGGTATATGATTAAAAAGGGTTTCGAGGGACATGGGCTATATGCCCATATGAGATTGTGATAGCTGGTTCAGCATGGACGAGATGGACTGAAGGGTCTGTTTCCATGCTGTACATCTCTATGACTCTACTGTGCGGCCTCATTTTTAATAGTGGGCTCGAAAACCCAATTAATGACCGATGTCAGGCTAACTGCTTTATGATTTCTTGTCTTTTGTCTCCCTTCTTTCCTTGAACAGACATTTTACATTCCTATTTTCCAGTTCTCTGTGACGCTCCCTGAGGACATTTATTTCTTAAAATCCACCACCACTGCCTCCACAATCTTCTCCTCTATTTCCTTCAGAACTTTGGGTTGCTAGCCTTCCAGTCTGTGTGATGTATCCATCTTCAAACATTGTAGCTTCCATAGCACATTCTCATCAGCACCTACCACTGCACTCAGCTCTCACCCTTGACTGTCTTGAAGTTCTGGAATGCTGCTAGTTGTCAAGAATTGTGAGGACGAATGCAAAGCACCTATTCAGTTCATCCTCCAATTCTTTTCTTCTCCATTTCTCTGTAACCGGCCTCGTTTTCAAGTTGTCCAATGTTCACTGTTGCATCTCATCCGATTATAGATCTTAACTAAACTCTTGCAGTCGCCTTTCATATGGGGAGCTAGCTTATACGTTCCATATTCTCCACCTTATTGTTTATTTTAAATTACCCTCTGCTGCTATAGGAAGGCTTCCCAGTCTTACAGAGACCGAGGGAGAGCATTCCAGAGAATTGACTGCAGAAGGCAATATGTAACTATGGTAATCCTGTTAGCCATCGTTGGGTGACATGGTGACACATCTCTCCTGCCTCACAGTGCTAGGGACTCGGGTTCAATTCCAATCTCTGGAGCCTATCTGTGTGGCGTATGTACAGATTCCCCATGTTTGTATTACGAACATTAACTCCTTTCTTTTCTGCACCGTCTGTCTCCGTGTTTATGCCATCACAGTATTTCTGCTTCTGGTCGAAGAAGAAATGCGGCAAATGCAACTGATTTTTGGAAAAGCGACCGTTGTGTTGAGGCTGCCCTGGGCGGTCTGGTGAGTTGCCTGGCCACTTGTATGAATGCAGTGTCACTGGTTCCCAAGCTATCCCTCTCAGTCCCTCAGTCCATCCATTACTGCATGCAGCCATTCCTCGAGCCACTCCTGAGACTCCTCAGAACTCATAGCCTGGCACTGGATGCTCCCTAAGCAGGACAGTGTACCCAAAGACTCTGGGCATTTTGTGACCCACTAGGGATGCTGGGTAAAGACCTGCCATTGATAGAAACAGAATAACTACAATTCAGTTGAATAACAAAGCAGAGTAAACGGGCTGAATGGCATCCAATGTCATGGTATTCACCCAAACCGTGCTTGGACCAGAGTATTAGGGATCGCACATCTAGGGCTGTAGTCAGGGCTTTAAACTGAATAGAGTGAGGGTGGGCAAGGTCAGATATTGGCGGAATTAGAAAACCCGAGTTAAAGGTGGAGGTAAGAGTGCTGAACTCAGGAGAAGTTATTAAAATCTTCAACACAGACATAAATATGACAGAGTGCATGGAGAGTGTTAGCAATCAAACTTCAAGCACACTGAACAAACGAATGACAACGTGAAGGGGAAAGGTTAATACAGGACTGAAGGCGTTATATTTGAATGTATACAGTGTAAGGAATAAAGTAAATGAGCCTGTGGCACACGTCAGAATTGGCAGGTATGACGTGGTGGGCATCATGGAGACATGGCTGCAAGGGTATCAGGATTGGGAGCTGAATATTCAAGGATATACATCTTATTGAAAAGATTGGCAGGTGGGCGGAGGAGGTGGGGTTGCTTTATTGGTAAGAAATAAAACTAAATCAATAGTAAGAAATTAAATAGGGTCAGATGATGACGAATCTGTGTGGGTAGAATTGAGGTATCGAAAAGGTGGAAAGAAAACATAATTGGAGTCTTGGACAGGCCTCCAAGCAGTAGTCAGGAGCTGAGGCACAAGATATACCAGAAAAGAGCAAAGATGGGTAGGAAAGGCAAAGTTAGAGTGATCATGGAGATGTTAAAAAGAAAGGTTATTGAGAGTGAGGACGGGCTCAGCCAGTTGGAGGATGGTGGTGGTGTTTGGGTGCAGTTCAGACCTTTGTTCCAGGAAGAAGCGGAGAGTCCTGAAACCACCCTAGTGGGGGTGGGGAGGGGTGTTGGTGGATGTGTAATGGGATGGTACGTCCATGGGAAAGAGGAGGTGGATGGAACCTGCAAAATGGAAATTCTGAAATTGGTGTAAAGTGTCAGATGAATCACGGATTTACGAGGGCAGGGACTGGACCAGGAGGGATTACTGACTAAAAGTAGGAAGAGCTGAGTTGTTTGTAGCAGGTACAGACTGAAGCAATGTGTCTGCCTGGGCCACCCTGTTTGTGGATATCTGGAGGAGGTGGAAACGAACTTTGCAATCAGAGGGCCATCAGCTTGGTGCTATTGGCTGGTGTTTGGGTGGGCAGTGTGGGGGTGGGAGGGGGGTGGGGGAGGGGATCACCAGGAGAAAATAGATCAGTTATCACAGTTGATACAATGGCCTGATGTGCCATGGTGGGGGTCATGGTCTAAGAAAATAGTTGTTATATGTCTTTTTCTGTCACTTGATTCTTGTTCAGATTGTGCAGCTGTTCTGAATTTCTGTATCTCCATCAAGTGCAGACAACATGTATTTTCTCAACTAGTGTGGCGCCTCAACATTTCTTAAACAGTTTTTTTTTACAGTATGTGCAACAATGGGCGTTTGTTCTAATAATTTGCTTCCAATTCAAGGAAAATGTGAGAATACGATTAGAACTCGGGCAGTGTGTCCATTACGTGCAATTTAATTGAATCTTTATCCTCATCACACTCACTCTTTCTAACAAACAATGAGTGAATCCATAAATTCCGTAGATTTTTTTTTCAGCTCTGACGATCGTTGGGAATGTTATAAAGGACATACTTCAGTGTCACGGAAAATACATATGTTCCAGTGTAAGGTGCCAAATCCTGGTCCATCATAAATTATTCACAAACTTTATAAATAAAACATGTAGAGGTGGCAGAGCTTATGTAAAAGGAGAGTTCAGCTCTGTGTACAAAGTGCTATTTCAGGCTCCCTTATAATAGACCTTAACTACATCACTCTGTAAATTCCCCAAAATAAGAACAGCAAGAGACTGTACCACTTTTTCCACCGCTGTGAGCATCAGGTGGTGAGGAATACAAACTCCAAGGTTACACAGCATCCTGACTTGAATCATTGTCCCTTCACTGTCACTTTTTCAGAATCCTGTGGCTCTCTTTGAATCATATCAGTTAGTGTCCCTGCACCACAAGGATCACTGGGGTTCATCACCATATTCTGAATGGAAATTAGACATAGGCAATAAATGCTGGTCTTGCTCACGGAATTCACCTTACAAGAACAACTGTCAGGAATCTGCTGTATTAAAAGCATCCATTCTAACCTACCTGATTTCTAATGCAGTTTTAATTAGGCTTTTGCTTTGACGTAAGTATCGGATCTTTCCGTAACTCCATGAAACTTCCACAAGTACTTTCGCAGTTCTGATTAAAAATCACATTTGCAAATTGTGCTCATCATTCTGAAAGGGAAAGCATTTGTGCGCTTCAGAATGCGTTCATTATTTGTCAGTATCTAAAGGCAATAGCAACGTAGAAACTAAGATCAGGAGTAAGTGATTGGACAACTTGAACCATGTGATAAGATCATGGATGATCTGATTGTGGCCAGAAACACACATTCCTGCAATGCCCTATAACTTTAATTTATAATTCATAGCCGATAACCTGTCTGACTGTGTCTTAAGAATATTCAATGTCTTACCTTCTATCACTCTCTGGGAGGGAAGTTCCCACCGACGCAGAACCCTTTGAGATGGTTAAAACAATCACCAACTCCTTTACTGGGATATTCTCCAGTTTCCAGGAGTCCATCCATTTCTGGAAATCTATTGCACAAATTGAAATATTGTTTCAGCATTCAACTTGAATAGACTACTCAGAATATTATGGGTTTAAACGGGATCATGTGTCATTTGCCTAAACTCCAACTGATCCAAGGCCAATCTGACAATGTTTCCTTCAGAGATAAATGCTCCTCACAGGAATCAGTTGAGTGAATCTTCTCTGGACTGCTTTTCATGTCACTGGGCCCTCGGCTCTCCTGAAATAATCTCACCGTACCCTGCAAAACTGTAAGAAATCTTCCCTACTCCTGAATGTATTCTCTTTCAAAATGTTTGAAAATTTATATTGCATCCCTATGATGTGCACGCAACGTGTTTTTTTTGCGATCCAGATGCCTGATTGCACTGTGCCTCAGCTTTGCGAATCTCTCCATTGGATTAATGCACTGTTTTTCCATTCAAACCACCAATCTATTGAAACGCAGACACATTTTTCCTGCTATTCCCCATATACCATTTACTTGACCCACTTCGAACTCTCTACAATATTATGAAGTGGAGGTCAACGTCCATCTGATAATTAAAAGCAATGCACCCAGCGAAGATCTCTTCGCCTTATAATATGGCAAGGGAGTGTGACAGGTCATGTACTCACCTCGTTTTTGACACCCTAACCCTAACACCCAGTTTGATATAAAGGAGTGGTTAAATGAAATGGAATCCTTTCACGCATTCTGTAATTAACAATTACTATTTTCCTGTCTAGGGGTCACACTGTGGCTCAGGGGCTAGCATGCTGCCTCACAATACTAAAGATCCAGGTTCGATTCCAGCCTCTATGTCGAGTTATCACATTCTACTCGTGTCTGCGTGGGCTTCAAACACGTGCTCCTGTTTCCTCTCACAATCCAAAGATGTGCAGGTTACTTGAATTGGGCATGCTACGGATGGGAAGTTAGGTGCATTAGTCAGGGGTAAGTATAGTTAGTAGGGTAGAGAATGCATCTGAGTGGTTTACTCTTTGGAGGGTCAGTGTGGTCCTTGTTCATCTGAAGGGCCTGTTTCCCTACTCTAGGTATTCTGTGATTCTAAATTTAACAGTGAACAAATCGCTGACAAACCTAACAATCTCTCTGTAACTAATTACTTATTCTGGAATAAAACAAGATTCTCCTGATATGCGGTTTCACTAATGCGGATTCCACTCATAAATCCATTATTAGTAAAAATAAAATTAAACTTAGTTTCTCAAAGATCATCCAGAATATTGAAATTTCTGTATCTTATTTCCTCGTCTTTGTCTCTCTGAAATGCCTTCTCAGTTGTTTTCTGTTTTCAAGAATATTTGCTCAGTGTGTTGTGCACCTTTATTGATGGATAGAACTTTTTAGGCAGAGCATGGAGACTTTTTCCGAGACTCCAATATTTCTTTCACAGATGACACTTCCCTGTCATCATTTTTTCAGATAGCAGTGACTTTCCCCCTCTGTCCATTTGCCTCTCTGTTATATATATATTTCCTTGACACAAAAATCCTTATTATATGATTAGTTTCATATTGTTAACACTAAACTGGATCCTTAATCTCCAAGTGCCGTTTTAAGTTAATTGGCAGCATTTGAATTGTTGCCTGGGTGAAAATGTTGCTTGGGCATGCTAACTGAACGGGTTGGATCCATTCTGTCAATTTGGGCACCTGCAAACTGCTTACCCAAAGACATTCGTTCTTCTGTTTAATCACTGGAAAATACCTTACCTTTTCAAAGGTCAACATGGTATTGCCCAAAATTTTGCAAGTTCGCCGTTTTTACACACCAATAGACTGAAATGCACACTGATACCTCCACCTCTATAATAATAGTCCGATCAAAAAATCCTGATTACGATTTTAAAAAAAATCTTATTACTAAACGAGCCAGCTGTCGATTCTTCTCCATATTCCTGTCATCTTTCCCTATTCTTGGGGATTTTGCTTCCCAGGTCTTTGGTTGACAAAGGTCCCTGTCAGAGAGCAGGTCTTTCTGCTGCCAGGCTGGACTTGTCGGCGGCTTGCTGCACTTTGCCGCTCTGGCCAACTGTTCACAATGTTTGATATTTATACCCCAAAAGATTGGATTGTTTCATTGGTTTTAATATTGTCAAAACACTAAATACAAACTTGATTAACATTTGGCATCTTGGCACATTATTTAAACTGATTGGCTGAATTTGAATTTGAATTTGTCTCGTGGCAACCCAGATACTGCTAGCTGTTTGACCAAGTATTACATTTTTAATTTTTCCAGTACTCTGGCTAGCCTTTCAACTCTCTTGAAGGTATGGTACACTTAAAAATTCATAACACTGTCCACCCTATGTACATGTCTGATTATCTTATATAGATCAATTCAGACAGCTCTCAACCTTCTTCGCTCGAATGAAAACAGCTGCAACTACCTCAGACTTTCCTTCTAAGACGTTCCCTCCAAATCAGACAACATCTGCGTTAATCTTTTTTGAACCCTTTTCAAACACTCCACGTCCTTTCTGTAATGCAGCAAACAGAAATATACGCAGTACTCCAAGTGTGGTCACACCGGCGTTTTGTGCACCCGCAGTATGATCGTGTGGCTCCAAAATTCTATCCCTCTTCCAATAAAAACTAACATACTGTATGCCTTCTTAACAAGCCTATTAACCATATTGGCATCTTTCAGTGATCTACGTACCTTGACACCAAGATCTCTCTGCTCATCGAAACTGCCAAGAATCTTACCATTGGCCCAGTACTCTTTATTCCTTTTGCTCCTTCCAAAGTGAATCACCTCACACTCTTGCACATTAAACTCAAGTTGCCACCTCTTATTACAGCTCTGCAGCGTATCTATGTCCCTCTGTAACCTGCAACATCCTTCAGCACTATCCACACTTCACCAACCTTAGTAGCATAATGAAATTTACGAACACATCTTTTTTATGCCCGCATTATAAAAAGGCAATTTATAAAAATGACAAACAGCAGTTAACCCAACAAGTTCCTCTGTAGGAACTACAGTTTGTGGTGTAGTCTGTGAAAACAGAAAACATTGATTTTGTGCCTCTTCCATTTTTGAGTTGTTCATCGTTACCTTGTCAGTTGCAAAGAGCCATCACTTAATTTCACTCTGCGCTTCTTTTTTATGTACTAGTGAAAGCTACTGGTATCAGTATTTATATTTCCATTCATTTCCTTTCATAGCTTCTCTTAATGTTGTGTGTTAAACCTTTGCTGATTTTTTTGTTTGTTTTCATTAATTCACAGGAAGAGGGCATTGCTGTGTAGGCTGGCATTGATTACCCATCCTTGATTTCCCAGAGGGCAGTTAGGAGTTATCTACATTTCGGTGGGTTTGGAGTCACATATCGGTCAGATCAGCTCAGGACATTAGCGAAACAGGTGAGCTTCTCCTGACAATGTATTCATATTCACCATCAGTTTGTTAATCGCAAATTTGAATTCAAATTCCACCATCTGCCATGGCAGGATTCGAATCCAGCTTCCCAGAACATTATCTGGGTCTCTCGATGAACAGTTCAGCTATAATGCACTAGGCCACTGCCTCCCCAATCCCGCGGAGTGTGACTAACTTGTACAATATGACTTGCCCTATTTTCTTTTCCTCATGCTGTTATTGAATTCCTTATCTAGACATGGATAATTTTTCTCTGTCATGCAATTCCTCTTCTCTCACACATATACTATAATTGAGAGGTATTTAGTATCCCCTTAAGTATTTGCCAAATTTCTTCATCTGTCCTGCCTTTGACTGTCCCCCACCAACACCTTCCTTAGGCCACTATAAGTATTATTATCCAACACTAAGGCTCTCATATGTGACTCTGTTTTCACTCTTTCAATCTAAATTTGAAACGACATTATGTTGTGGCCATTTTTCCAAGAGGATCCTGTCCTGCAAGATCGTTTTTCATTCGTTCCTTATATCAAATCTAAAGTACCCTGCTCTCTGGGTAGTTCCATGACATGTGTTCGCCGAAACAATCCTTCATACACTTTACGATTTGTACTTGGAGCCTATCCTTTGCCAAGTTGATTAATTGATTCAATATGCACATTTATCCCACCGTTGGTAACTTGTCACGAGCCTTCATTGTTTCCAACCTCAGAAGTACTTTGGGAGACGGTGGCTGAAAATTACTCTCCCAAAGAGGTTTCTTCAGTTGTTTTTTATTTGCACCTGGACTGATTTTCATTTTGTTCCCATGTGCCAATACTATTTCTTAATATAGCCTTGATATCATCCTTAACCAGTACACCAATTTCACCTCCTTTACCTTCATGTCTATCCTTTCAGAATACCGAGTACCCATGGACAGTTCACTGTCCAATCCTGATCTTCCTGTAACCATGTTTCAATCATTTTTACCAAGTCATACCCATTTATCTCTGTATCTACTGCCAGATCATAAATTTTATTCCAAATGCTATGTGTTTTTAGGCCTAAGGCTTTTAGATAAGTTCGTTTGATTTGTTTTTCCCCTTTACTATTTCCTTGAGTAGGAGCTTCCTGATCTCACACACCTCACTCCTTCACGAACCCCAGACATTCCATCTTCATTTGTTAATCTCTGACAAACATCTCTATCATTTATTCCAAACTCCAACTCACATTTTGGACTGATTTAATTCCTTCTCGCAGCATGGTCATGAGACTGGCCGTGCCTGATGTCCTACTCACCTCTACCTTCTGCTCAGTTCTTGACCTGCTGCTTTGTTTCCCAGCCTCCTCGTTTATTAGTTGTAATTCCCCCAATTTGCACGAGACAAGCTCCCCACTAGGATGTTAGTGTTCGTCCAGTTAAGATGCAATTTCTCCATTTCTTAAAGAGGGCCCAATGATCCAGACATCTGAAACCATCGCCTGTGAAACAGCTCTTTTACCATATGTTAAACGTTATCTAATCCCTACCCCTTTTACACGAGGCACTAGTGTAATTCAGACATTACAGAAAATTGTTTTCTCCGTCTCGCTCTCTGACACACACACACACACACACACACACACACACACACACACACACACACACACACTCTCTCTCTCTCTCTCTCTCTCTCTCTCTCTCTCTCTCTTTCTTCATTACTTTGAAGAAGAATACCTGTAACCTTATAAATAATCAGAATGATAAGTGAAATGAAGAAATTAGTTAAAGGTAGGATGCGAGAAATTAGAGTAATAAAATTACTCCTGATTGATCAGAACAGACAAAGATGCGAACTTATTGCAGTAATCAAAATTATGAAAAAAAAACAGGGTAAGATTAGAATATTCGTTTCTCTTAGCTGGCATTCCAGCATCCCAGTTTCAAGATCGCCCGCACAAGACCTTGGAGTGAGATAAGGCAAAAGTTATTTATTGAGAGAGTTGTTAGGATTTGGAATGCCCTGTTTGGGAGATTTGTGAATGAAGATTCAAGAGGGAACTGGATATACATTTTAAAGTTCCGAAATTAAAAGGCAACAGTGATAGAGGTGGAAAGTGGGAGGATTTGGGAGACATTTCACAAACTGGTGCATACACAGTAGCCCAATAGCCTCCTTGTGTACATTGAAATTCTGTACACTATCATGTACAAATGCAAGTCAAAGCCAATATCAGATTATTTCCAATTGTAAATGTTGGCAAATATCTGATCTTTTTGCTGCAGCATAACCATTTAAAATGCAAGTATTACAAGGTCAGCTTGATGATGAATTCTAATTAGAACTCAGCACACGAATATTTTAAACCCTACAAATGAATCAAATATTTCCTTTGCTTTACCACAAAACTTTTTGAACATATCTAACTGTTCAATAACACGGATGTATGTTCATCGTTCTTTTTCACATTTTACATTAAATACCATTCATTCTAAAAAAATTGCAAGGTTTCAAATTATTGTTCACTTCAAATTAATAACACAAATCATTTATTCAAACTAATAGTCTGTGTTCATATTGAATTATTGTCATTTTTCAATTGTTGGTAAAGAGCTGAAGCTTGCACATTTAGTGAGAAATTAAACTGATTGATTATATATAAATTTGTAAGAACGTTATTTCTATAAGATGGTTCAATCGCTTTCTCACTCTAAAAATGCAATCATTCAGAAGCCAACGACTTTCTAAATGTTGGAGCGACGATGTATTCTTTTGAATACTGACAATGAGTATGTAATTTTAGCGAGTTTTGAGAATATTTGTAGCTCAGTTTAAGGTTTTAGATGTAGGCTGCTCGTTGAGCTGGGAGGTTCATTTCCAGCCTTTTAACCATCTTCATCTTCAGTGGGCCTCAGGCGAACCAACACTGAAAATTCCTGCTTTCTATTTATATGTTTGGGTTCCTTTGGATTGGTGATGCCATTTCCTGATGTTATGTTATTTCCTGTGGTGAAGTCACGTTCTGTTCCTTTTCTGAGGGGTGGTAGTTGAGATCTAAGTTGATGAGTTTGTGGATAGAGTTTTGGTTAGAATGCCATGCTTCTAGGAATTCTCGTGTGTCCTCTATTTGATTTGTCCTAGGATGGATGAGTTGGCCCAGTCGAAGTGGTATCCTTCCTCAGCTGTATGTGTGGAGAGAGAGGATGATGTCCTTTTGTGGTTAGTTTATGCTCATGTATCCAAAAGTATGTAATTGTGCTCAGCACTATAGTCAGACAACACGTTCTTTGTTCAATATTAAATAAAATATACGTTCTTTATTTTTGTATCATAAAATATTAGCAGGAAAGTATATTTTAGTTCCATAAATATAATATCAACCTCATTGTTTTCAGAGATGATGCAAATATTGTTTGTTTGAATAATGATATTTCATATTTTTTGTGAATCACAATTCACAAACATAGCAAATGTCTGATTTTTTCAGATCAGCTTGCAATCATAACCTACACTGAAAAAAGATTTTGAAAGATTTGAATTCAGTCACAGCTGCCTGTGATACTTCGTAAGACCTCGCTTTGCTCTTAAATGAATCCAGAGAGCTTCCACCTGGGTCAGGGCAGTCTTTCAATCATTATTTCACAACAAATTATTTCGACTCCATCTTCGGTCTGAGCCTTGCCCGGGGGCAGATGAATGGATATCGAGTGTTAGAATCACATCGCACAAGTTACTTTTGGTGATGGCATCTGTCCTGCCTCACATTCTCCAAGCATCTGCTACCTCGGCCAGACGCTGGGTGAAGAGGTTAACAAGTTGACAGTATTCTGCAGTACTTTGTGTCTCGCAAAGAAACCTTTAAACCGTGCCCAATAAACCGTGTCCAGTATCAAAATAAAATTGTACATCTCTGTTGATGGACAAAAATTAATAAATGGATCACCCAACAGAATCTATCTGAAGAAAACAGCAGCAAATGGCAAGTCCAGCACCACGTTAATAACTGAACTTGACGGATTCTGTCTGGTGTAGGTCGTCACACACATATTCTACTGTTACTCAGGTGATTGTAAGAATTCACAACATAAGTGGACGTCTTGGCCTAACGCCCCTACAAAGCTTCCTGATCTCACACACATCACTCCCTCACACATTCGACAATTGGTAAGAATCCTCAAGCTGGTTGAAGCATGAAACACAGAACAGTACAGCACAGTGCAGACTTTTCGGCCCTTGACGTCCAGCCAACCTTTTATCCTACTTTAAGGTCAGACCAACCGAAATACCCTTCATTATGTTATCATTCATTTGCCTATCCAATAGTCGCTTAATATATCCCCAATGCAGCTGACTCTACTACAGTTGCCAGCAGTACATTCCACCCATCCACCATTATCCGTCTACGAACCTACCTCTGTCATTTCCACTAAACAATCCTCCAATTACATTAAAGTTTTTCGCCCTCGTGATAGATATTCCCACCATGAGAAAAAGTCTCTTGCTATTCACTCTATCTTTGACTCTCATCATTTTGTACACATCTATCAAGTCATCTCTCATCCTTCTTTGCTCAAATCAGAAAAGCCCTGAACTCTTCTTTGTTAGTATCCTGATAAATCTCCTCAGCACCCTCATTAAAGGTTCCACATCCTTCCTACAATGAGAGAACAAAAACTGATCACAATATTCTAAGTGTGATCTCACCAGGGTTCCATAGAGCTGCAGCATAACCTCGCAGCTCTTAAACGCTATCTCCCTGCTAATGAAAACATCATATACCTTCTTAACAACCTTATCAAACTGGGTGGCAACACTGAGATGGCTAAGACATGGACCACAAGATCACTCTGTTCCTCCGCAATGCAAGAATCCTGCCTTTTTTCTGCATTCAAATTCGACCTTCCAAAATGAATTGCTTCACACATTTCCAGTTGAACTCCATCTGCCACTTATCAGCCCCATTCTGCATTCTGTCAATGTCCCATTGCAAACTACAACAACCGTCCTCACAATCCACAACTTCAACAATCTTTGTAACAACGACAGACTTACTAACCTACCCTTCCACTTCCTCATCCAAGTCAGTCATAAAAATCACAAACAGCAGAGGTCCCATAACTGATCCCAATGGAACACCACTGATCACTGAGCTCCAGACTGTATACTTCCCATTTACCACCACTTTGTGTCTTCTATGTGCCAGCCAGTTCTGTATCAAGACAGACAGGTTCTCTTGTATCACATCCCTCCTTCCTTTCTGAATGAACCTGCCTTGGGGAATATTATCAAACACATTGTTAAGATCTATGCACTCCACATCCATTGCTCCACCTTCTTCAATGTGTTTGATCGCATCCTAAAATATTTTAATAAGTTTTGTGAGGTATGATCTGCCGCTCACAAAGCTATGCTGACTATTTCTAATCAAACTATGATTTTCCAAGTAATCATAAATTCTGTCTATCAGAAACCTCTCCAATATTTTGCCCAATACTGATGTAAGACTGACTGGTCTGTAAATCTCAGGATAATCCCTAGTACTTTCCTTGAACAAGGAGTAACATTTACATCCCTCCAATCATCTAGCACTACTCCAGTTGACAGTGAGGATGTAAAGATCATCGCAAAAGGTGCAGGAATCTCTTCCCTGCCTTCCTGTAGCAACCTTGGGTTTTCTTCGTCTGGCTCGCGTTCAATTCCCGACTCAGGCGACTGACTGTGTGGAGTTTGCACGCTCTCCCCGTGTCTGCGTGGGTTTCCTCCGAGTGCTCCAGTTTCCTCCCACAGTCCAAAGATGTGCGGGTCAGGTGAATTGGCCATGCAAAATTGCCCGTAGTGTTAGGTAAGGGGTAAATGTAGGGGTATGGGTGGGTTGCGCTTCGGCGGGTCGGTGTGGACTTGTTGGGCCGAAGGGCCTGTTTCCACACTGTAAGTAATCTAATCTATGGAGTGAGACACAGTTTGGAATGTAGTCGACGGATTCATGGAATTCATAAATGCAGTACTATTAGACAGAAAGGAACAAGGGACTGTGACAATGCGGATTGGCTGTCGGGATGAAGATTAGCATCAGCGCAGTCAGCACTACCAAAAGGAAGACCTCAGTAAGTCACACTCCAGAGCTGGAGAGCAGGTAGTCAGTGGCCAGGTGTCAAGGAGTGCCTAATGACCAAATGCTACATCACTGCAGTGTTTCCCTCCTTCCCTAACCAAAACTAAATGTGAAGGGGTAGATGGGGACATGCTGTTAGTAGCAGAGTAAGTAGGAATGTTTGGCTCAAGAGGCTTTGGAAAGCAACAGCTCAGCAAAAATTACAGGCAAGGTCAAATAAAGTCCTTTGAACTTTAGTGTTTCAGCAGTGGGGATAGCAGTTAAGACAGTTGTTTGTTCCTTCTACGGGATGTGGGATCTCCGGTAGATTTCCACCGTCCCTGAAGATTACACGTGTGGAAAGTGAACCTAGCTGAAACTCCTGGGAGACCGTGTTCAGGAGCTGGAGCTGAATGCATTCAGGATCATCCGAGATTATAGATACGAGCTTTCTTGCTGTGGTCACATCCAACACACGCAACAATCATGACTGTAATATTCCAGTCCCACGTTAAGATCCATGTCAAGAGTTCATCAGGCTTACCTGTCAGTCCTGTTGCATTTAATTAAAGAAAATTTAATCCAACAGGCAGTCCTTGCTTCCTGTTGTGTTCAAGACAGAGAGGAGATGGGCGACGACCTCGAATGGTGAACGGAGTAGGCAGAGAGTGCAGGAATCCCCCGTGGCCATTCCCGTCGAAAACAAGTATACCATTTTGAATACTGTTCAGGGGAATGACGGTTCAGGGAAAAGCAGCAGTAGCCAAGTTGGTGTTATTACCATTGACTCTGGGGCACAGTGGGAAAGGGTAACGGTAAACAGGACCTTAGAGATAAGAGAGTCGATTGTTAGAGGGACAGATCGGAGATTCAGTGGCCTCAAACGGGAATCCAGCATGGTGTGTTACCTCCCAGGTGCCAGGATGTCTCCGAGAAGCTGCAGAAAATTTTCAAAGGGGAGGGGGAGCAGCCAGAATTCATTGTGCACGTTGGCACAAATGACACAGGTAGATATTTGAATGAGGCACGACAGAGTGATTAATTAGAGCTAGGAGAAAAGGTAAAATCTAGGACCTTGACAGTAGTAATCTCCTGATTACTTCCATTGTAATGAGCTAATGCAAGTAAGAGAAGGAGGATATGGCAAATAAATAAGTAACTAAAGAATTGGTGCGGAGGTGGGGGGTGGGGGGCAGAGAGATTCAAATTTTTAGATCATTGGGGTCTTTTCGGTAACAGGGTTGACCTGATCAGGAGAGACAGGTGGCACATGCAATGGGGAGGAGACCAATATCTTGTTGGCATATTCAGCTAGTGCTACAAGGAAAGGTTTAAACTACATTGGCGAGGAGGGTTATATTCATGATCAGGGAGTCAAGTGCGAAGCTGGAAGGAGATAGAGTAATCAGAAACAGTAAAGTGAAGAGACAGGTTAGGCTGGAACACGACAGGGAGCAAGGAATGCCTGTTGGATTAAGCTGCATTTATTTCGATGCAAGAGGGCTGGCAGGTCAGACAATAACCTAAGGGCGTGGATAGTAACGTGTGATTGGGATAATACAGCCTTTACAAAAACATGGCTACACGAGGGACAGGACTGGCAGCTTAACTTACCAGGATACAGATGGTTTGGGCGGGACAGGGATGCTGGAAGGAGGGGAGGAGGAGTTGATTTTCTGATTAATGGGATTATCACAGCAGTGATCAGAGATAAAATAACTGACCGATCATCCAGTAAGGCTTTGTGGGTGGAGCTAAGAAGTAGGAAGTTGATGATGATGTCCCGGGGTTGTACTATCGGTCTCCAAATAGCTAACATGAATTAGAATAACAAATATGCATGGAGAAGGGAGACATTCAGGAGCAATGTGGTTGTCATAATAGTGGATTTTAATTTTTGTAACAGACTAAGACTGCCGGAGCGTTAAGGAATTTGATGGAGTGGAATCGGATAAGTGAATTCAGGAAAGTTTCCTCAAGCAGTATGTAGAGGGTCCTACTTGGGAAGGGGCAAAACTCAAACAACTCTTGGGAAACAGAGCAGGACAGGTGACTGAGGTGACAGTGGGGGAGCACTTTGGGGCCAGTGACCATCGTTCTGTTAATTTTCAAATAGCTATGAAGAGGGACAAAACTGATCCACAGGTTCAAGTTCTAAATTGGGACAAGATGAATGTTGATGGGATTGGACAGGAGCTTGCAGGCGTCAACTGGAGCAGTTTGTTTGCAGATGAATGGACAGCAGGCTAGTGGGAGCCCTTTAAAAGTGAGACAGCTAGAGTTCAAGGTTTTTATGTTCCTGTGACAGTGAAGGGCAAGGTTGGCAGGAATGGGGAACCCAGGATGCCAAGAGATATTTAGGCATTGACTGTGGAACGGGGGATGCATGGCTCAGGCACAAGCAACTGGGATTAAGGGAATCCCTGGCGGTATATAAGGGATGTAGGAGTTTACCTCTGATGGAAATCAAGAAGGCGACAAAGGTACTATGAAAGAACCTTGGCTGAGAAAATTAGGATGAATCCAAAGAGTAACTTTAAGAGTATGAAATGAAAGGAATAACTAGTGAGAGAATATGACCCCTCAAATATCAAAGTGGACATATATGTGTGGAACCATAAGAGATGGACGAGGTCCTTCACAAATATTTCTTCTCTTTATTTACCGTGGAGAAAGACATAAATACTTAGGAACTTGAGGAAGTTAGTGATGATATCTTAGGGGCCATCCATATCACAGTAGAGGAGATATTGGGCGTTTGACGGTGGATTAATCTCACAGTCCTTAACAAGTAAAACCATGAACACTGCAAGGTGCTAGAGAAGAACTTGCGGGGACCCTGGTTAAAATTTTTTATCACCATTAACCAAATTTGAGATTCTGGAAGACTGGAGGATAACAAATGTTGTGCCCTTATTCAAAAAGATCTGTAAAAAAAAATCTGGGAACTATGTACCACTGCGTTTATCATCATTGGTAGGTACATTACTTGAGAAGATACCATGGAATAAGATGTAGATGCATTTGGAAAGGCAGGGTATGATTAGGAATAGTAAGCATGGTTTTGTACTTGGAGGTTTATGCCTAAAAAACGTTTAAAGTTAATTGATGATGTGACCAGGAAGGTGGACTTTGGCAGGGTGTTAGACGTCGAACTGTATGGTGCTGGAAATGCACAGCAGACCAGGCAGCATTCAAGGAACAGGAGAATCGATATTTCAGGTATAAGCGCTTCATCAGGAATGTCCAAACATCGATTCTCCTGTTTCTCGGATGCTGCCTGACCTGTCGTGCTTTTCCAGTGCCACACTTTTTTTCGCTCTGATCTTCAGCATTTGCAGTGATCATTTTCTCCTCTTAGAGTTAGTCTATATGAATTTCAATTCCAACAGAACAGGATGAATGTTTTCAGCCCCTGGACACTGATATACAGTTACAAGAGGAGGCTAATCACCCCCTCGAGCCGATAAAACTGCACCAAGAGTAGATTATGCAGCAACAGGATCAGTCTTACACAGCAACAGGATCAGTCTATTCAGTTACCTGAAGTCCCTAACACAGGAAATCGAAGAGACCACAAATGGACTGGACTCTGGGATATACTGGAATAACACGAGACGATTTAGCTCCTCAAGCCTGCCCTTTCCTTCAGTAACGTCATAGCTGATCTGGTCTCGCCTGCAATTTCTCTTTCATCCCAATTCCTTGTAGCCTTTGAATCTCTGACGTGTCAAAATCCATTGACACCCGCTCCCACTCCCTCCCAAACATTTCTGTAATGCAGCTGTCTGGGACAGAGAGTCCCCAACAGTCTCTACCCTCTGAGAGAAGGAAATACTCCCCACACATATACCTTGGCCTATTGACATAAACAAAAGATACAAACTCAGCGTCAGAGTGGCTGGCCCTGACATTACGGCAGGATTTGATGGAGCAAGGTGTCAAGGAGTCTGAATAAGGTTGAACTGAATGGGATAAGGTGTAAACTAACCACTGGATCATTCAAAAAACAATGGGGTTGGTGGACAGCAATCCTCTTAGTCCCTGGGTATTTCTGTGGGCGGTCCTTCGGGTAGCTTTTTCGGCACAAACACCTTCAGCTACTTCATCAATGTCTTACCCTTCATCATTCGATCAGAAGTGAAGATGTTCTGTAGAAATCACATAAAACTTCAAAACCTGAACAACATTCAAGATTGTTGTTAACAATCATGTAACAGCATTGCTTGACCCTGAACATTTTCACAGGATAAAAAGAGGAGCTATTTCACCATCTCAAGCAGGTTTCACAGGAATGTGAGAAAGCCATTCAGCCCATTGAATCAATTGGACAAGCAGACTCAGAGCCAATTCACTCTCTCCTGCCTATTACACCTGAAGAGATTTTTTTTTAAAAAAATGTAAATATTTAAAAGTAGGCAGCTGGAAGACCACACCAAGCAAAGCAGCATCAGGAGGTAGAGTACTCAACACCTTGGGTGTAACATTTCTTCAGGAGTGAGGATGGATGTAAGGAGGTTTACAGATAAAAAAGCAGCTTGGGGAGGAGGAGGTGGTGTGGTGAGGTGGGGATGGATCAACACTGGTAAAGTGTACCACCGGGTTAGTTGATTGGAGGAATTAATCCAATTGGAAGCTGGAAGAAGGGTGGATCAGAGGAATGGAAGGGAGATGGATGGGCTGGGAAGGGAGGGGGTGATGGGAAGAGTGTGGGGGGGGGATTGGGAAGGGAGTCAGCAGATTGGAAGGGAAGTTATTTGAAATCGGAGAACTCAGTGTTCTCGAGACACTCGAGACATTGATACATCAAAATGAAGAGGCCATTCAGCCCCTCCAAACTGTGATACTGAAACAGGAGGATGTCTTTGATGCTGCAACATGACAAACTGATAAAGCAGAGACTGCACAGATCGACTGCTCCATGTTAGTCCTACTGGCTCCATTGCTAATGGTACACACGTGTTAAGTTAACATGGTTTGTTGATCGTGAGGAGGGAAAGTGAATGATTTGCACCAAGTTCCAAAGAGGCATCTTCCATCACCGAGATGTTCTGGACGAGTCTAGATCACTCAAAACGTTCTTAGGCAAACAGCCTAGAGCATAACTTTGCAATTTGTTTCATTAAGTGTACAATGAAAATTACGTGGTGTAGTTTAGCTATGTTGACTACTGGATTTTAAAACAGACAAAAACTTTATTCACTAAAGTACACAATGAAACATAAAGAACAGAATAAGGTACTCCTACAGAACTCAACCGATCCAGCTAAACTTAGTTATGCTGTTCCGAATGCACATAACAGTTCCAATAAACAAACTCGCTTTGAAAACCAGCATAAATGGAACACAAACTTACAGTTTGAAGGTGAAGGCCAGAAAAGAGAGAGAGTTTCCACACAGCTCCCTGTTAAACTTCCCAGTTCAAGACTCAACTGAAAGCTGCTTAGCTCAGCTCAGCTCAGCTAGTTCAGCTAAATGAGTTCACTACTCCCCTTTCATTATACAGGTCACTCCTAAAGCATGACAATTTTGGCCTGAAATCTCAACTGTTTGCAAATAAACAAAACGCCACTGGATATCCTTTTAATCTCTTTACCAAGCCAGACTGACTAGAATCAGGCCCCATTTTATTGTCCCTCGGAAAAAAATCAAGGACAGAGTCCACCTGAGCCAAGAATAAGCTTCTTGACAAAAAAGGGACTGGCTTTGTGACGCCTTCCCCTTAAAAACTAAACCATGAATAGCAAAATATGCTGCATTTTTAACCATTCAAACCCAGTTGCTAATATATAAACACACATATACAGTCTAGCAACTGTAAACATGCAAACATACACAACCCCATGCAAATTCAGGCCGCAGTACACCCACAACCAAACGCCTCCATATCTCATTCAAGTTTCAGTATCGCATCAGCAATCACGTTTTCACAACCTGCCACATGCACAATTGTCATAATGAATGACTCCAACAACAAGCTCCACCGAAACAGTCTGGCATTTCTGTTCTTAATTTTTTCCACAAATGTCAATGGGTTGTGATCAGCGTATACAATTGTCTCAGATGCATCGCTGGTGATATAAACACGGAAATGTTGTCATTCCAACACCAAGCTTAAATTCACTTTTTCCACCGTTGAATATTTCTTTTGATGAAGTTCAACTTCCTGGAAAAAAATATCCGATTGTTCTTTTGATTCCGTCGTCATCTTCCTGCAGGAGTACCTCACCGACATCCACATCACTGACATCAAGAGCCACCTTGAAAGGTTTTGTGTAATCCGGTGGGGCTCATTAGGGGGCAGTGGTTAACACAGCTTTTAGGCTGTCAAATGCCTTTTGACAATTTGCTGTCCACTGAGAGTTCTTACCTTTTTTTTAATAATTTGGTGAATGGAACAGCCACACTGCTAAAGTTTGGCACAAACATTCAGTGAAGTCCAGTCAATCTCAGGAACCATAATACTGCTTTTTGTAGATGGTTTGGGAATTTTCCCACTACTTTTGTTTTTGTATCTCACGGGACAATCGGTCCATGTCCAATAACATGGCAAGGCACGTGACTTGGCTTTCACAAATTCACTTTTATCTAGGTTTGTAACAGTGTTGACTTTGTGATAGTCCCCACATGACTGTGGGATACCATCTGGCTTTGGCATCATGACTATAGGTGAGTTCCAGTCACTGTAACTAACTTCGATTATGCCACCTTGGACCATTCATTCTATCTCTTTCTGAACATGTGCCAACTTTGGAGGGTTATCTCATCAGGATGTTGCTTAATCGGAACAGCGTCTCCTATATCTACATCATGCACAATTATGCTAGTGCTTCCCAGTTTACTTCCATATATCTCCTAAAGTGACAGTAATATATCTTTTGGGTCATTTCGATTTTCTTGTGGAAGGTAACTCAATAATTTATCCTAATGTTTGTCAACTTTCTCATTCTTCAATCTGATTTGAGGAATGTCCAATTCAGAATCCTCTGACCTTGGTTCTTCCTTCTGTGCTGTAATCATGAACGCCTTCTCTTCTTGCTTTCTTTTACTATCTAACTATCTTTTGAGCATATTCACATGACACACATTTTTGAGATTTCTTCCTGCCTGGAGTCCTTATCAAGTTGTTCATCTCACTAAATTTCTTATCATTTGATAAGGTACACAAAACCTTGTTTTTCAAGGCTCACCTGTTACTGGAGGAACACCAATGCCTTATTCCCAAATGCAATATTACAAATTTGTGATTTCTTATCCGCTTCCTGTTTCATTGTATGCTGTGATACTTTTAAATATATCTAGCCAACTCTCCAGCTCTATTTAATCGTTCCCTAAAATTTGACACATTGTCCAAATGGGTGGTCTCTGAATTCTGACTTATTAATTTCTCCTTCATCAATTTTAATGGTCCTCCTAGTTCTTGCCCAAAGATTAATCCAACTGGATTGAATTTGGTGGATTCATTCGGTGCATCCCTGATCGCAAAATGTTCAAAAGGAATTTCCTTATCGCAATCATCTGTATAATCCTGACCATAAACGTTCAACATGGTCTTCAGTTATTGATGCCATCTCTCTCGTGCTCTCTGTGATTCTAGTTAGTGAGCAGTAGACTTGGGTTGCTTTGTTCCCAAGTTATCCATCACCTCCTTGAATAGTTTGGATATGAATTTTGATATTGCAGAAAATACATTATATTTCACACTATCAATGTTTTGTTTTGGAAATAATGAGTGTTAGTCCATAACGGTCAAGTTTTAATGCAATAAGTTTTTATTCTTTTGTAGCGTTACAGATTAAACACTAATTTCCTTCACACTCTTCTCATGGTACGATCACTGCAGCGATTAGTCTGGTGAAACTCCTTTACTCTGTCTCTTTGTAGCAAGGAAATCATTCATTATAAAGGAGAGAAAATCTATTCACAGTGTTCCACATGCTATCTCAAGAACACTCGACAAATGCAAGCAGGTGGCTTCACTCTTACACTTTAATTATTTTGCAATGAACTTACTGTCAGTGATTCATGACCAAGACCATCCAGCTCATTTTCCCCAGTAGCACTTCCCATTATCTCGCCTTCTCATAAATACAAAATGAGAAGGACGGTATGTTTTGCCAAAACCTTTCTTTGCCTTATGAAGCAAAGCCAAACCAACAGCATCATCACTATTGACATTGGAGATGGTTGGAGATGCTGAGGAGACAATGGCCTAGCTGTATGATCTCTGGAATATTAATTCAGGGACCCAGGTAATGACCCAGACCCCGGATTGGAATTCCACCTCAGCAAATGTTGGAACTTGAATTCAATAAAATATCAGGAATTAAGAATCAAATAAAACAATGAAACCATTGTTGATTGTCCTACCTGGCACTCTAATGCCCTTCAGGTAAGGAAATCCAACATCTTCACCTGATCGAGCTCACGTGTGACACCAGACCCACAGCAATGTGGTTAACGCTGAGTTACAGTTTGAAATGGCCAAGTCAACCATTCAGTTATATCAGTCACTATAAATTCTCAAAGAAATGAAACCAAACATAACTAAGCACTGACTACTTACAGCCCACGGACTGCACTGGTCAGCAAGGCGGCTCACAATCACCTTCTCAAGGACAATGGGGAAAGGGAATTAAATATTGGCTCATCATCCCATTAGTGAATAAAAGAATATGTTTACACTCAGGGAAGAGAGAAAAAGCGACATATCTCACTTTAAACAGTGGCTTTGATGTATACCTTACATGGTCACAGTTTTCAGCAATATGGTGACAGGAGAAAAATAAATAAGGTTAATCTCGTTTGTTTTCCATCCCAGCTAATCATCAAAAATCCATTTGTTTGCTCCTTTCCCTCTATCTTTCCCTTTCTCTTTCTATTCTACTGAGTCCTCCCCTTTGCAACAGACGTCCCTGTCACCAACATCAATCACACTATTTCCCAGCGGCTTTCAGTTCTGATGCCTGGTCATTGGACTCAAAATGCCAATTCTTTTTTTCTCTCAATCTGAGGCTGCTAAATCTGCTCAGTTTCTCTGGCACTTTCTCGTCCTTTTTGATTCTGATCTCTTGCATCATTCTTTGTTTTATTTAACTTTTACTGTTGTTATTCCATGGGATGTCTGCATCGCTGACAGGGGCAGTATTTGTTGACCCTTTACTGTGAGCTCATTCCCGAAGGTAGTACAGAGCCAGCACATAACTGTGGGTCTGATGTCAGTCTTAAGCCAGATCAGGTAAAAATGCTAGATTTCTTTTCCAAACGACATCAGTGAAATAGATAAACTTATAGACTAAATGCTGGTGATGCCATGGTTATAATTATTGAAACTTAATTTTATTTCCAATTCCTGTCATTTGAATTTATGTTCTGACATAATTTGTGATAGGATGTGAAACAGTGCCTTTATCTGTAATAACATGTGCCTCTGAATTACGTTTCTTGCAACAGTATTACACTGACACAGCGTCCCGATCATGAGGTTACTTTAGAGACCAGAACAAGGTAGTGATCGAAATATTTGCAACTGAAATCATGATTCGAGGAGACCTGTAACCATAAAGACATGAATAATGGTTTATTAAACGTCAGCATTGATGTCAAGATGGTGACTGGGAATATAATGAAGCTGATCGTGGATAGGTTTGATGATTGACAGAATACCGAGACATAAATGAATTCCGGGTAAAAATGTTCTTCGGGATTGTGAACAAACTTGCTCTCAGGTGTTTGTGAGGGCGTGAGTGTGGACGGTTCCAAAATTTGTGGATAATGAATGGAATTTGAGTTTGGAACTAAAGACAACATTTTCCGTCTTTGCCAAATATACGTAACAGAAATAGCAAGAAAGTTCGCCATGGTTTATGGGATTAGTAAATGGATAGAGATGGAGGTACTTACCAGGAACACCAACAATAGCGAGCATGGGATAGTAACCTGTCTGAATAATCATCAGTACACTGTATATCCGATCTATTAATATCGACAAATGCAAGGGAACATAGGAAAGATCCAATAAAACACTGTCAATTGTTTCAGCAAACCCGTCTAATGTTAGCAAATTCTGATCCATTAATGGAATATTCCAGACTATTCTCAGATGTAGACCTCTCCTCTTCCTGTCTCTGCAGCTACTGATCACTTTTAGTGGCGGAGGTGATGCATCTGCTGGTATAATGGCATAAAGTATTGCAAGAGACCTCTTACTAATAGGAGAGGGAAACCGTCCAGTGACATCATTAAGATCCATGGAGACTGGCATCAATCATAGTCACTGAACAAACAGGCGTTGTTCATTTGCAATACTGTAACTGCCTGAACCTCCTCCACCACCCCTCTCCAAAAACACAATCCAGATGTTCTTACCGTGCTGATCGCCACTCGACTAGAATAGGCACCAGCCAATATATTTACAGTGGCTACATTGGCACTCCATTACGCAGGAAATGCGGATTTGACTGGACATTCTTTTCATTGACCTAATGAGGCAATTTTGTATGTTCAGCACTCAATATGTTTCAGCACCTTTTTTTCAATAAACTCACAAACACCTAAACGCACTTTATTGGCTTCAAAGCAGAAATACTTACATTGTTTGTATTCAGTCCAAAGCCAAATGTGGCACATGTTGTCACAAAGCCGGTCTTTCTACAAAGTTATATAATCCTTGAATTTTCTTCTTCAGTGAGGTTCCAAATGACCCAAGATTCCAATATGTCTGAGTTTTGAAAGGTTCATTTGGGGTCCTTTTGTTTATACCTAACTGGTAATGCCTCAGGCAGAACGTGTTCAAGTCTTTAAATAAAAATCTATGTATAACCAAGAGGACGTGGCCAGCTCTCTAGCTGGGCATATCGATTCAGTTTGGGGGTTAGTTGAGTTAGGGTCACTGTTGAAATTGGACGCTCTCCCCCTCCTTCTCTTCCGACTTCATCACCTGTAAGCTTTTTGTATCAGCTTTACTTTTTGTGATAAAGCATTGTGATAAAGTCTCGTTTCTCGTGGGTTGATTTTGTGAGCAAATAGAGATTCAGCAAACAGTAGCTCATGCAGTCACAAAGGGTGTTTTGGAGATGGGAGAATCGACCTTGGGAGTTTTACAAAATGCACATAAATCCAAGCTGCGGGAATTAGTAGACAAGCTGGAGTTGAAGCGACCTCCTAATGTGAGGAAAGATGAGATGATTGCAGCAGCAGCAGCTCAGCATTCCAATTTGGGGTCTGTAGAAATGGCTAAACTTCAATCGCAAATAAAACAGCTTGATATCGAAGCAGAAATGAAGCAGTTTGCGTTACGATTAAAATTAAAAGAGAAACAAAGAAAATGAATTGGTTTTAACCAGAAAAGAGGGAAATAAAGAATGGTTTTAGCAGGAGAGAAACAAAAAGAGAGCGCGTTTGAGATGCAGAGATGGGCACTAATAGTGGAAAGTCAGCTGAAAACGATGGTGATGAAGGCTGAAGGTAAGCTTAGTTTGCAACAGCGTGAGGATGAGCAAACCCATGGTCGTCAAAAGCCTGGTGAGATACTTTTTAAGTATATTCATGCCTTGCTTAAATTTGATGAGTAGGATATGGAAATCATTTTCATTTCGTTTGGAAAAATGGCTAAACAATTGCAGTGGCCAGTGGCCATGTGGGTTTTGTTGATCCAAACGCAACTTGTAGATAGAACTAATGAGGTATCCGCAACAATATCAGAGGAGGGATCTAGGGAGTATGAGGAGGTGAAGAAAGTGCATATGAGCTTGTGCCAGAAGCCTATAGACAACATTTCAGGAATCTTAGGAGTGACCCTGGTCAAACCTATATTGAGATGAAAGGATCAAAGAAAGTAATTTTGATAAATGGGTAAGAACTTTAACAATCGAGCAAATCTATGATGCACTTAGAGAGATAAATATTTTGGAGGAATTTAAAGATTCATTGCCTGAAGTAATGCAAACTCTTGTGGAAGAACAGAGAGCTAAAACAGCAAGGTTAACAGCTGAAGAGCATGATGATTATGAATTGTTTCATAAAACACATTTTTGGTTTCCAGAATCAATTTCAGTCCACGAGGGATAGGAATTGGGGAAAAGAGATATCCTCACGTGGAAAGATATGTAGATCTCAGTGAAGATCAGAACGATAACTTTCCACAGGCTAAAAAGGAAATCCTTGAAGGGGACAAAGAAGCTAAAAAGATCCGGTGTTTTCGTTGCAATAAATTAGGTCACAAGAAATCACTGTGTTGGTGGGCTATGGAAAAAAAAACAGATGTTAGAAAACAGAATAAGCCTGGGATTTTATTAGAGCGGGTACGGAAAGCACAGTGGAGGCTAGAAAACTGCATCAGAGAGTACAAGCTGATCGGAGGTTGGTTAAGGAGGATGCGCTGGATCTGCGTACAAAACATACCTGCAAAGGGAAAGTGTATTCACAAAGGTCAGGAGTAGCAGATAAACAGCAAGCAATATTAAGGGACACAGGATGCTCTCAGTCTGTGATGCTGAAAGATGAAAAGGCATGTACTCCTGAAGAACAATTTCCAGAAAAGGTACTGCTGAAGTGAATTCATGTGAGACAAAAATCCCGCAATTATGTAACCGGGAATGGAATGTTCTATAAAGTGTGGTTATGTTGTGGTAGGGGTATTGGACAAACTCTCAGCTCCAGGAATACAATTTGTCCTTGTAAAGTATACAGCTGATTCACTGGTAGGAGTGCTGCCTGCTCTGGTTGAAAAGCCAGTGGGGTCACAGACAACTGGAGCAATGCAGGAGCCTTATCCTGGAATCTTTCCTGATTGTGGGGTAACAAGGTCACAATGTCACAAACTGATAATAAATGTAAAAATAAGGAAGCAGAAGTGGCATTGTCAGAAACATTGTTCCATCAGGTAGTTGAGACAAAACAGGAGTAAATAGGTGATCATGGAAATATGTTTAGTTCAGTTAAACTAATTGAGTTACAACATAAAAATGGACATTTAAAGCAGGGAATCCAGAGAAAATTAACCAATTGGATGCAAAAATTGTCTTGAAGATAACAGATTATTTTCCAGACTTGAGGTCTGTGGCCAGTAATGCGCTGAAAGAATCAGTGTTGAGCTCGCTGCTTTTCATCATGGACAGTGAGGAAGATTACCTTAGAATACAACAGCAATGATGAACGCGAATATAATCACACATTTAAAATATATCTGGATAGATACATAAATAAGAATTGTTCAGAGGTATATTGGCAAAATGCTGACAAATGAGACTATTTCAGATTAGGATGTCTGGTCGGCGCAGATAATTTGGACAAAATTGTCTGTTTCCATGCTGTTTCACACTCCGATTCGATCAGAGGAATGAGGAAAAGTTCCAAAAGGCTTTTAGAGTGGAGATTCTCTTCCCCAAATGCTTGTGGTGCTTCTTTGTTTACATTTATTTAAAGGTGTTAACTAGTTGAATATTTGGCAGTAAAGTGAGTCATGGATAATGGGATAAGGACAGGACTGTGGGGCTGAGACCACAACCTGATCAGCCACAATCTTAGTGCCTGGTGGATAAGGTTCACTGTGTCCAATGACCCACTCCTGCTCCTCAGTCCCATGTTTCTGTGTTCCATTCAGCCTCTCAAACCTGCTAGACAGTAGCATTTGGAGGGCACTTACTGCTATCACCTCGTGCACAGAAACAGTGGGGACCATTCTGTCCTTCAATACTTTCCCACACGATTTGGGTGATTTGGAAAATGTAATTGGAAAACCCAGGCTGGGTATAAAAGAGACCCCTCATCTCTCTTTCCAGAGCTTCCTCATTCTGCAAAATGTGCTCCATTTCTTGGTCACTTTATCGACCCAGTTTCACTCTGAACACTGCTCGGGTACCTCACCCAAAGACGGCTCAGAAAATCCTCTGGACTCCCTGACTATAACATTCAATAACGGAACTTCCAGGAAAATAACACCCTGTAACTTTCCAATAATAGAATGTGAGATTGTTGAAACAGAAGCAAGCCGATCGCTCCCTACCCCCACCCCTCACGTTTGCCTTGCCCTTCAGTAAGATCATGGCTGATCTTCTCTCGGTCTCAAGTCCCCTTTCATGCCTGATTCTTCTTAGTACTCAACTCGCTGACTGGTCAAAATACATCTAAAACCTCTTCAATTATTTTCGTAGAAGAGAGAATATAGGACAGTCCAGCACATTGCAGGCCCTTCAGTCTTCGAGGATGTGCTGATCTTTTATCTTAGTCTAAGATCAGACTCATCGGCATACTTTCGTACATTATCTTTCATGTGCCTATCCAAACATCTCTTAAATGTCCCTCAGATATCTGACTTGACTAACATCGCTGGTAGTGCATTCCATGCACACAACACTCTCTGTATAAAGAACTGAACTCTGACATCTCCCCGAAACCTTCCTCCAGTCACCCTAAAATTATGTACCCTCGTTTTAGACATTGCCGCCTGTGGAAAAGGTCTCTGACTATTCATTTTATCTATGCCTCTCATCATCTTGTACACTTCTATCCCATCACTTCTCATCCTGCTTCACTCCAACGACAAAGGCCCGAGATCCCTTAATCTTTTTTTCATAAGACCTGCTGTCCATTCCAGTCAGCATCCTGGTAAGTTCCCTTCGCATCCTTCCTAGAATGGGGTGACCAGAACTAAAACAACATTTTCTAAGTGTGGTCTACCCAGGGCACTACAGATCTGCAGCATCACCTCGCGGCTCTTAATCTCAATCCCCCTGCTAATCAACCTAACATACTATACGCCTTCGTAACAACCCTATCACAATTTGGGTAGCAAACTTAAGGTATCTATGGACATGGACCCCAAGATCCCTCTGTTCCTCCACACTGCCAACAATTCTGACGTTAACCCTGTATTCGACATTCACATTCGAGCTTGCAAAGAGAATCACTTCACACATTTCTATGTTAAACTCCATCTGCCACTTATCAGCCCAGTTCTGCATCCTGTGAATGCCCCATTGCAAACGACAACAGCCCTCCACACTATGTACCAATCCACAAACCTCTGTGTAATCGGCAAACTTACTAACCCGCTCTTCCACTTCTTCATTCAAGTAATTTATAAAACCGATCATTGCAGAACACCACTGGTCCCTTTCAGTGATCTAGCTCCCCTAACTCATTGATTAAGAGAATTCCTGATATTCACTTCCCTCTGTTCGAAGAAAACATTCTCTGCTTCTCCACCTTGACGTATTGAAATAAACAAAATAGGGAACACAGACGCTCAGGTAATAGAGATTGGTCCCGAAGCCAAGGCAGTATTGGACTGAGAATTACATCAAGAAGCTTGAGCAAAATCACATTTAAGTGAATCAATTATGACCTCTCCACCGCTTGGATATATTCACAGAACAAGGGAAGGTGATTATTATCGGTGGGCATCAATCATCTCAAGCCGTAGGATATCTCTGCAGGAGATTCCAATGCATCTGCAGTTGGCCAGCGGGGAATCCCTGCAGTGGGGAAGCAGGTCATTCGGCCTATTGAGTTCACACGGATCCGAAGTGGGGATATTCACTGAAGACTACGCGATGTTCAGAAAAAAAAATCAGCCCTCAGCTTCTGAAGCCATCTGTATCCATGTGCGACAAGACCTCGCCAACATTCAAACTTTTGCTTTTAAAGTTTGGGTAACATTCATGTAACAGCACTGCCAGGCACTGCGCATTTCCCCAGCAAAATGAAAAGTCCATACAGTCCCTCAATCTGGGTTCACAAGAAAATGGGGAAGTCATTCAGCCCTTGAAAACTACTGGGCAAGAAGAGGGATAGCCTAATCAGTCCCTCCTGCCTGTGACATAGGAAGACAAGGAGACTGCTCACTCCCATGCATCATTTATACGGGATCAAAAAGAGACCATTTCACATCTAGAGCCATTTACAAAGCTACAAGAAGTGGTCATTTAGCTTCTCAGGTCACTGACACAGGAAGAGAATTGTGTCAGAAATGCTCCAATATCATAAACAAACGGTGCATGGGCTGCACAGATAGACTGCTCTAATCTGTTCTACATTGCTTCATTACTCATATACATATGTGTTACTTTAACATGGTTTTCTGGCAGTGGGAATGAAGACATATAAAACACGGGTTTCTTCACTTCCTCCTCATAGTAACATCATGCCAGTGTTTAGGTGAAATCTCTTTGAACTGTATCGCTGACACGATCATTATTTATTAATCAGATTCAGCCTGTATATAATATCTCAAACAGTCTCGAAACAAAGCACTACCATTGGGAATTATGCATTTACTCTGGTACTTTAATCATTTTGCATGGAGAGCCAGATATCATTTACTTGCTGCTGCGTAAAAAAATCTGTCAGCGATTAATGATCAAGCACATACAGGTCTGTTTCAACAACAGCACTTCCCAACTTCTTAGAATTTAATGAATATAAATGTGAATGATAATATTTGTTGTTCCCATCTGAAACATTTCATGTCTTGCGAAAAGCTATTGTTCATACACTGATCAACCTGATACCCTAAAGTCTTCACTCCAGATAAAAACACTACTCTCTTCATTCTCTCGATTATCCAACTTTTAATACATTTGAGGTATTCCACCTCTACCTACCCATGGACTCTAACATTCTCTACTCACCTGTATTCAACCATGTCAAACATCTGCTTAAAATGCAAATACTCCATTCCCATTGGTTCTCAACAGAAACCTCCACAAAATCCAGCAGGTTTATCAAAGATCAAAGATCATTTCCCCTTCCTAAATCTAGGCCGAATCTACCAAATGATGTCATTATTTTCCAAGTGTCCAGTTGTCACATTCCTCACAAAAGGTTCCAATGTTTTTCTCACAGCTGAAAACAAGCTAACCACTGTTTAGTTTTCTGTTTGCCATCTCTGGCCTGTTTTAACTACTTAGGTTTACAAATCTGCCTTCCAGTCTGCAGGATCCTTTTCAGACTCTAACCAGCTTTGAAGAGTAGTCAGTAATTCCTTCACTCTCTCTACTGCCACCTTCTCAATGCTCTGGGATGTAGCTCATCTGACACGCAACATACCAACCTTCAATTCAATGAGATTTTCAAAGACATATCTTGTATTAATTATATTTTCCTGCTGTTGATCATTTTCACCAGTCACTGCGTTCCCTTGTATCTCTGGAAGGCTGTTTCTGTACCTTCCTCAGGGAGATGGACTCAATATATTGTTTTCAGCGGACAGGTAGCTTCTGTCAGCCAGTCAATTCATTGGAGCACTGCACTTCGGTGATAATGGATATGTTATTCGCTCCTGCCTGGAAAGTTCCAGAATTAATTCAGTTTAATTCATGGTCAGCATCAGCACAGTCCTGTCACTGATGTGAAGCTCCATGGTATAGTGAACGAGGGACACAGCTCAGTGACCACCTAAAATTTGAAACAAACTGGTTTCATACCTTACACCTGACCCAGCTTAGACAAATGTCCTCGGAAATCCCAGGGAGAGAAGTGCATAGTCCTGCTCCTTCCTATTTATAGAGCTTCCCTTCTGTGGAGCCTCATCTCCATTTGTTTACCATGGACCCAGACACTCTGTAAATGCAGTGTACAGAGTGGGGTCACCAGACCCAGCGGCTGACAATACAAACCCGAGATAAACATCCTCAAAAACTCCACAGATTTTCCAATGTCAGGAACAAGTCAATTTCCCACATGCATGGTGCACACGTTCAGTTTTGAAAACTATTTCCACTCATGAGTTTCTCTTCCTGGCTGAGTAAACTGTTGCATCTCGGCACAGTCCCACAGTAACAGTTTCTCTCCTCAGATAAGCAGTTGACAATGTCACATTACCTTTCTCTATATCTCAGCAACTATAAGGGCAGCACCAGTATTGCTAATGGAGTTGATCATCACACTCAGAGAAGAGAGATGGAGGGAACCTAACTCAGTATAAACTGGGATATATCTAAATAACGTGATATCCAAGAATATGGGAAATGGGGAAATGTCAGAATAACTTGCCATTTAGTTTTCCTTTCATTTCATCATCAGCAATCCATTTTCTCACTTTTCATTTCTTTTCCTCTCTCTTTTGGCCATTTCTCTATCCATTCTATTTAGAACTGCCCCCAAACTCTCTCTCCAAACCAACCATCCCTGTTTCCAGGATAAGTAATATTATTTCCCAGTTTGCTTTCAGTTGTGAAACAGGGTCACTGGACTCAAACTGTTATTTGCGTTGCTCCTGACAGAGGCTTCCATACCTGCTGAGATTCTCCAACACTTTCAGATGCTGGAGAATTTTATTTTCAATCTCTAGCACCCACCTTGGTTTAGTTCACCTTAAATGTTATTGTTTCTCGGGATGCCAGCATCACGGGCAAAGGCAGCATTTGTTGTCCATCACTAATTGTCCTTGGCCACGCGACCATTTGTCAAGAAAAAAATGGAGCCAACAATTTTGTTGTGGGTCTGAAGTCACACTGAGTTCAGACTGGGCAATAATGTTAAATTTCTTTACCAAAGACTATCAGTGAAATAATAAGAATAAATCCTGGTGGTTTCTGGTTTCCATGAGTGAAGTTAGGTTTCATTCCAATTTTTGTCATTCGAATTTAATCTCTGACACTGGCTGTCTTAGGATTTCAAACACTGCCTTGAAGTCACAGCCCATGCCTCTGAATTACTCGTCTAGTTACATGATCACTCTGATACAGAGTCCTCATTCCCTAGACGGTATTCCCTAGTCCCTGCCAGAGAGATATGGAGAGCAAATCAGTTTAACTACCAAAAGTAAAAAGGATTTTGGGGAAAAAGAGAAAGGGAGATTGAAAGACAATTTCATGTAAGGTCACAGGTTTCAGAATGCTGAAATGAAGACAGTTCGACAGCGTGCTGCAACATGAGCCAGCATTCCCAGGAATGATAGGTGAAGGGGATATTGATGTCAATACAGATGAGGGAGAGTTTTGGGTGAGCATTTGTTCTGCAACCTTGTAACTGGGTGTGGGGTCAGCAGAGTCTTCGACTCATTAGTCTGAATTTAACAATAAATAATCTCAGTGTCATTTTCATTGAGTGCGACAAAGGGATTGTCTGTACGAGGCTGAGCTAATTTCCTGGTGCTATCTTATCGAACTCACCTCACTAACTACCCACTCAATCTCATAGTGTTCCTCTCATTCAATACCAGCCCGATTCTTCAACCCATCATGGCTGGAGGTACACGCCATCGGACTGATGCCCCTGATACTCCGTGATCAATGACATTACTGCCATGTTTCAATGGTCAATGGTCACACTATTGAACTTTCTCAGTTTGGAGCGACACTGCACAGTTGACCCTGCTCATGGCAGATAAGGGGAACTAACACGACGATTTTTCATCTTTCTCTCTCTCTCTCTCTCTCTTTCTTTCTCTCTATGCATATGCACGTATTCTATATCCAATCACAGTTAGTAATTCTGGCTATTTCACTTTGTCTTGCTTTATTGTATTCAGCCAAACCCTGCTTCTAAACACTTGTCCAGTTATAAAATACAATTTCGAGCAGAAAACTTTTTTATCCTCAGCCGTTATCTTGACCATTACAGACCCCACATCTGTATTGTACCACGTTCCTTGTTATGGTCGTTTCTTTTGCCCTTTGTCTGTGAATGTTTATGTCTGTAACAGTTACACAGTCTCCCACTCAGTTGGCTGGACGGCTGGTTTGTGATGCAGAGGGAGGCCAGCAGCGCAGGTTCAACTCCCCCCAATGACATAGGTTACCATGAAGGGGACCCTCTCTCAACAATGGGCAATCTAGCATGGTCAATCCACTCTAAGCTGCACATCTTTGTACTCTGGGAGGAAACTGGAACATTGGGGGGAACCAACATAGATGCATGGAGAATGTTCAAACTCCTTGGTGATGTGAGGCTGCAATGCGAACCACATATCCATCATACTCCTCAGTTAGTTCTATTAATTACTTGTAGCTGACTAATGAAATCTAACTGACTTGTTCTGATAACTGAACTTGACCCAGTCTTGGATCTTTATCATTGGCCATATCTGGTTTCCTTTAAAATGTGATGTGAGTAGTGAAGGACTGGGACTAGAGAAGGGAACAGTGACACCCTCCAACCTCAGTCAGAACCGGAGTGAAGAGAAATTCACAATGTGAGAATTCAGTCAAGTGGGAATTCTCTTTCACAGAAGTTTGGGATGGCTGATTCTTTACATTATATCAAGGCTGACTTTGTCTCAATTTCTATAGATAGGTGAATCAGGGATAATGGTGCAATGAGGAAAAGTGCAGCTGGGAACACAATAAAATGAGCCATGACCTTATTGACTAGTCGAGTAGTGCCAAAGGACCATGTCCCTCAGCCCTATGTTCTGATGTTCCATTCAGCCCTTCGCTTCTGCTGCACAGGAGCAGATCAAGGGCACTCCGATGGTTAGGTGTAATTTGGGAAATGCAATTGGAAAATCTAGGCTAGTTCAGGAAGTGACCCCCACCCAATTCCTCTTTCCAGGCTTCCCTTATCTGTAACTTCTGCTCCAGCTGTGGGTCATGTTACAGACCCAGATTCGCTGTGAATATAGCCCCCATACCTCACACAAGGTCAACTCTGACAAATCCTCTGCTCTCCCTGAATGAAACATTTTACATCATGAGTTCCAGGATAATAACTAATTATTTACCAAAAGCATAAATAAAAACGTATTAAATAGGAATAGGGGCCAGCTACAACTTGCACTGTCATTCAATAAGAACATGGCTGATCTACTCCAGTGCTCAACTGCACTTCCCTGCTAACCCCTTGCATCCCTCAAATCGCTGATATGTCAAAAGCCAAGCCACATCGTCTGTAAATACAATCAGTGACCCAGTCTCCACAACTCTTTGCGTTAGGGAATTCCAGACATTCATTACCTTCTGAGAGAAGATAATTCTTTGCATCTCAGTTTGAAATCGATATTCCTTATTCTGTGTCTATGTCCCGGAGTGAGACACTCTGCCCAGTTGTGGAACCACATTCTCAACATCTACTTTGTCAAGCCTCCTCTGTATTTTGTCCTTTTCAATAATGCCACTCTCATCATTTAAACCACAATGAATAATGGCTTCTGCATTTTTGATGTATTCAATAAATCAACACTTTCATCCCAGGAACCAATCTAATGAACCAACATTTCTGCATCAGCATGCTGACGTTATGTTTCATACAAATGAATATTCCAATCTGTTGCACTGCTCTTTTCTTGGAGTCTTCTTCATTAAATAACAGCCTACCTTTTGGTTCTCAGTGTCATCCACAAACTAGGATGCATATTGCCCTGAGCTCCCTCTGTCAGACTATCAGTATAGATTGTAAGCAGCTCTTGCTATCAGTCTGATATTTGTGGTACTCAAGTAGATACATTTTTTTCATAAAGATCGATGATTCCTGAATCTCCGATTTCTAAGTGTTTACCAATTGTCATCCCATGCTAATGCATTATCCGTCATAGCATGAGCTTTTGTCCTGCGTAAGAAACTTTATATTGTGAAACCTTGTGGAAAATCTCCGGAAAGCCTCGTGTCTATAATTCCCCATTTATCAAGGCCGCTTGATACATTATCATGGATCTCCAGAACAACTTTGCATGATTTTACAGACAAAATATAGTTTGCCTTTAACAAGACCATGCTGACTCTGTGTGAAGCTTTTCTAAATGCCCTACAGTTCCTTCTTTAATAACAGATTCCCAGCAATAATGCTGAGGCCAAGTGGTTCCTGCTTTCAGTCTCGCTCCTTTCTTGAAGACAGATGCCACATTGGAGGGTCTCCAGTTTCACTGGAACACTCCTTTAATCTAGTGAATTATGGAATATTTCACACAGAGCCATGCGCCACTCTGTGATGACTTCTTCTAAAACCAGCTATGAATTGTTTATGATCTGTTTACCCTTGGTCTTATCGGTTTAAGAAATGCCTTGTTCCTTTTGTTAGAGACAGTTCAAGAACTTATCTCCTATTACCATTTTGTTTACATCATTGAAATATTTATAGCAGCTTCACCTGTGAGGAACAATGTAAAATACTAGTGGAAATTATCTGTCTGTATCCCATGTCATAGCCTCCAAATTTTTCTCAATAAACCTTCCTGACTTTCTTCTTACCAAATATCACACACACCTCTTGAACTATTCTTATATAAATGGAAAATCTCGTGCTGCTTGTTTTTTATATTTCTTGCCAATTTGTTTACATCACATCATTTCTTTCCTTTGCTTTCTATATTCACACAGTTATATTGCGCCCAAACACAATCTTTGGTCCACTTTGTCCATGCCAGCCAGGTTTTCCAATATAAACTGGTCCCATCTGCTTGCATTTGGCCCATATGCCTCTGAATGTTTCGTATTCATATGTTTGTCCAAATTTATTTTAAATGTTGGAGCTATACTTGCATCTGCCCGTCTTTGCCTGGCATCTCATTCCATAAACATCACCCTCTGTAAAACAAAATGTTCGCTCTTCCTCCCTTTTAAATCTTCCCTCTTAAACCTATGCACTCTGATTTAATTTTCCTATCCTGTGGAAAATCTTTGCTTTTCATCCTACCCATGCCTCTCATGATTTTATAAATTTCTACAATGTCACCCGTCAACCTCCTAAACCCCATCTGATACTAACTTCAAGAACAAGCATTTAAAATAAGCACTGCAAATTTGAAACAATATTAAAAGCGACTGGTAAACAGTACTCAGCCCAAACTTCACTCTGTTATTTGTTTTGTCTTTATGTTCCAATACTAAGGCAGCATGAAAATGTTACTCGTGCCAATAAGACGTCAAGCACCTGGGTTCCATTGTCTGATGGTGGTGATCTCCACAGTGAAAATGTATCTCTTGCCAGATCTATATACTACCACATGTTCAACATTCTCCCTCCTGGCCTCCCTATGACCTTGTGTGGTTGTGTCTTCTTTATCTTTCACTCAATAGGGAAAACCCCTTTCCCCAAGTCACCTCTTAATTTAAACTCATTTTATATCATCTTCACGTTCACCACTGCTAAAAGCCTGTTTATCTGTTCTCACACCCTCTTTTCCCTGTCACCTACCCCCATATCTACCAAGGGACTAAAATGCCCATTTTCCAATCGTTTTCAGTTCTGACGAAGTGTTACACTGGACTTGAAACGCTAACTCTTTTTTCTCTGTCTCTGCAAATGTTGCCGGACCTGCTGAGTTTCTCCAGCAATGAATAGGCAGAGAACAAATTTTCAATTCAACAAATAACTATGGATACTGGAAACAAAAACATAAATATTTCTGGAGAAACTGGGAAGGGTCACTGGGTCTGAAAGATGAACTCTCTTTTCACGCCACAAGATGCAGCCAGACCTGCTTAGTTTCGTCTGCAACTTCTGTTTTTGAACAAGTTCCAATGACATGCGTCAAATCAGCTCAAATGCCCTGTCCAGCACGGAGTGCGGTACATTGGGAAGTGAACGATAATGCAAAGGGCACAAGTTCATTGGCTCTGAAACGACATAAGGCTGGCATCACTGCCACGACAGACTTCTTAATCACCGTCAGAGAGAAAAACAGAGGACAAAACATTCATTCCAAAAAAAGAAGATGTTATTAATGAAAAGAAAATGGGATTTAGATGAATATGTTAAACTATCTGAGTAATGTGACAAAATTGGAGGTGTGAAATCAGGGAGAGGCCCTCAGCAGAATTAAAATATGAAACTGGATGTGTTTGCACATCAGAAGCCAGGTTAGGTCACTGGGTATAGGGCTGATGGGTGAATGGGTCTCAGTGTGAACTGGGGGAAAGTCAGTAGAATTGATTTGCAGATATTGCAGCTCACACTGGGTTATCATGTGATACTGTAGATCTCAGCAGCAGTCGCAGCATAATTGCATTCAATCACAATCCAGATAATCCATCACTGTACCATTATCATCAAGTCGTATGATGTTTCAGTGACGAATGTAGGTGAACATGCCAGAGTCAGAACCATGTGTATTTAAACCTGATGTCAACCCATTAAAGCTACCGCACTTGACTGTTTACATTCCAAAAACCAGAACTACCATTCTGATGGAGAAGGGGTAAGTCAGCCCAAGTCTAACAGATAAAATCGAAGCTCTGCATTCTTCCATCATTCAGTCATCAATGTCGATGGACTATTAAACAACATACTGGAGGAGAGGACTCCACAAATATCTCCATCCTAAATAACGGAACAGCCCTGAACATCAGTGTAACAGACAAGGATGTGGTATCTGCACCATCCTCAACCAGAAGTGTTGAGTCGATAATACACCTCACCCTCCTCATGATGCTCACAGAATCACAGATGCCAGTCTTCAACCAATTCGATTCGCTGCACGTGACATGAAGAAACAGCTGAGCACAGTAGATACGACAAATGCAATGGGCCCTGACCCCATTCCTGCAATAGGACTGAAGACTTGTGCTGCACAATAAGCCTTGTCCCTGGGGAAGCTGTTTCATTCCAGTTCCAACTCTGACATCTCCCTGGCAAGGTGGAAAATTACTCAACTATATCCATTGAGCCATAGAGTCATTGAGATGTACAGCATGGAAACAGACCCTTCGTTCAAACCTGTCCATGCCAGCCAGATATCCCAACCCAATCTAGTCCCACCTGGCAGCACCGGGTCCATATCCCTCCACACCCTTCCTATTCATATATCCATCCAAATGCCTCTTAAATGTTGCAACTGTACCAGCTTCCACCACATCCTCTGGCTGCTCATTTCATACACGTACCATCCTCTGCATGAAAAATATGCCCTTTAGGACTCGTTTATATCTTTGCCCTCCACCCTTCAGGCTCTCTGCCTGTATTCCTGATGAAGGGCTTTTGCCCGAAACGTCGATTTTACTCCTCCTCGGATGCTGCCTGAACTGCTGTGTTTTTCCAACTGGATGACGGAAGAATGCAGAGCTTCAACCTTATCTGTTAGTCTTGGGATGACTTCCCCCTTTCTCCATCAGATGGTGGTTCTGCTTTTTAGAATGTAACCAGTCAAGAGCAGTAACTTTAATGGGACTCTAATACAGACTCAGGTTTCAGCATCTGCAGTCCTTGTTTTTACCCTCTCACCCTAATCCTATGCCCTCTAGTTCTGGAATCCCCGAACCCAGGGAAAAGACTTTGTCCATTTATCCTATCCGTGCCCCTCATAATTTTTTAAACCTCTATCAGGTCTCCCCTCAGCCTCCGACGCTCCAGGGAAAACAGCCCCAACCTCTTCAGCCTCTCGCTAACGCTCAAATCTTCCATCCCTGACAGCATTCTTGTGAATCTTTTCTGAAACCTTTCAAGTTTCACAATAGCTTTCCGATAGGAAGGAGATCAGAATTGCAAGCAATATTCCAACAGTGGCCTAACCAATGGCTTGGACAGCCGCATACTCAGTCCCATAACAAGGGAGTGACCAGTCTGACCATTTACTACACCCTCAGTCCTGTTGCGATAGTCACATTTTTGAGCTGTCAAGCAGCACAGAAATAACCTGCTCAGTGTGGTTACCAATAGGTCTCCATGTGGAGATGGTGCTGCTGTGGAAAAGTCACTGGATTACTAATCCTGACCAGACTAATGGTCTGGCAGTGGGTGGAAGTTAATAATAATTAATGAAATTTCAAGATGGAAAATCTGGCGTCAGTAAAAGTGGCCTTGAAGCCAATGTCGATTGTAAACACCAATTTGCTTCCCCAATGTACTTTCAAGAAGTGAATCTCCCGTGTTTTCCTGGTCTGGGCTAAAGGTGACTCCAGACACACAGACATGTGATAAACTCTTCAATGGTCTCGGAAACAGCCAAGCAAGACACTCCGTTATATCAAACTGCTCAGAGGTCTTATAGGATAAACCCGGACAGAACACCCAGCACCAGTCTCGGCGTTGGAAAAGGGAATTGGAAACACAGTCCCGTCACCATACAGAGATCTCCTTCCTAACATCTGAGGGCTCGTGACAGCATTTGCAGAGCTTTCCCACAGACTGCACAGAAACATCGGGAAAGGTGGAGGTCTTTCGACGCATTGAGCCTTCTCCATTCTAGCTCATGGAGAATATCTTCTCAATGCAGTTTTCCCCACACAAGACTTATATCCCTCAGTATGTTTAAACATCGAGACACATAAAATAAAAGTTAGTGTCGTCCCTTCGGCCATTAATTTTGCTCCTCCATTCAATATACAGGCAGTTCTCCAATAATGTGTACTTATTAAACACGATTTGGCTGCTACACGATTCATGAATTATGCACCTTTCTTTATAAAGCGAGCTCCCGTTCACTGTGACATGATTCAATCTCCGGCACCAGCTGAACAGCAAAACACAGCCTCAGGGTCGTCAGTCTGCAAAATGCACCCTCAATGTGTTCAGCTAAACCAGGAATGTAATCCGCTCTGCACGTGTTGAAACTGAGCCTGAAACTGGGAATTGTTAGCGAGGTTTGAGAAGATTTGTAGCTCAGGTTGAGATTATGGATGTATGAACCTTCTAGCTCAGCGAGCAAACCTACATTTGGAACTGGGAATTGTAATCGACATTTAGAAGGAACTTTCTTGCAAACCAGGGGAAGAGTCTTGGGGAGAAATCTTGGGAAGGCAGAGTGGCTCAGTGGTTAGCACCAGGGACCCAGGTTCAATTTCCACATTGGGTTAACTTATGCGTAGAGTTTGTACATTTTCCCTGTGTCTGCATGGGTTTCTTCCAGGTGCTCCAGTTTCCTCCCACAGTCCAAAGATGTGCTGGTCAGGAGAATTGGCCATGCTAAATTGGCCATAGTGTTAAGTGTGTCAGTCAGGAGTAAATATTGGATTGGGAATGGGTCTGGGTGGGTTACTCTTTGGAGGGCAGTATGGACTTGTTTTGTTGACGGGCATCTTTCCTTACTGTCAGGAATCTACTGTAACTGGAATCCCGCAGTAGCGTCATGTGGTCAGTCTGAGCGTGTGCTTTCTGGTGAAGAGCTTGGTGAAAGGTACAGTGCTGTATTCAGTAACTGTAGTGTGAAAGTGGTACATTTACAGCACTGTTACATTACAATTTATGGTTTTAAGATTTACATAATCTGTACTGTTGTTTGTGTTCAGCTGACTAATTTTTATGTTTTGATTTTTCCTGACATTATTGGGTCTTCGCCCCTTACCCTCTTTTTCCCATAGCCCCCATTATTTATATTGCACTGCTTTCTATAATAGTGTTCCGTAGGAACACATTTGCCGCGTTATCAGAGAACAACCTGGAATGATCACTGATTCTCTATCTCCACAAAATATTCCTGCTCTCTTCCCATCCCTTTCATGTCTATCAATCATTATTTATATTCAGTGCCTTGTCTTCCACAGCCTGATCTGGGAGAGAATTCTCCATGTTCAGCAGTCTCTGAGTGCAGACATTTATTCTCATCTCAATGCAGAGTGGCCTGCCTGTACCTAATATGGTGGGACCCTGTTTTGGACGTCCCAGACTGGGGAATCATCATCCCTGCTTCCATACTGTCTCTCCATCAGAGTTTTATATATTTCACTCATTTTCCTACAGCTCATGGAATACAGTTCCAGTCATCCCAATCTCTGCTCCCACAAGAAGTTTTTCATCCCAGAGATCAGTCTGGTCATCCCAGAACTGCACACAGTATTCCATCTGTGGCCGTATCAAAATTTAGTACAACTCTTGCAATCTATGTCTCAATCATTAAAGGCTATGCCAAAACTCGCATGTGACTTCTGACCTAACCTATTACTCTGCAAATGTGTTGCTGGTCAAAGCACAGCAGGCCAGGCAGCATCTCAGGAATAGAGAATTCGACGTTTCGAGCATACTCTACCTAGTGACATTCAGAGATGTGTGGAGAAGCGCCCTTTGAGATTCCTAGTGTGCTGCCATTCATTGAGCACTCCCCTGTCTGGTTCCTCCTTCCAAAGTGCATCACCTCATTGTTGAAAGTGAGGAATGAAGATGCTGGAGATCAGAGCTGAAAAATGTGTTGCTGGAAAAGCGCAGCAGGTCAGGAAGCATCACGGAGCAGGACAATCCACGTTTTGGGTGTAAGCCCTTCTCTAGGAAGAAGGGCTTATTCCCGAAACGTCAATTCTTCTGTTCCTTGGATGCTGCCTGACCTGCTGCGCTTTTCCAGCAACACATTTTCAGCTCACCTCATAGTTATCAGGATTACATTCCATCTGTCATTGCTCTGCCCATCTGATCATTCCATCTGTATCTTCCTGTAACATAAAACCTTTCTCGTCACTGCCAACCACCTGGACAATCTCTGTGCTCTGTCAGCAGACAGAGAGTACTGGTAGAAAGCTGTTATTGTGATTGGAGGTCAATCTCCCCTGGCGTGTCACAGGGACCAGTGTTGTGTCTCTTATTATTTGTGTTATTAAGAAATGTTGTAGATGCGAACGTGGGGGAGAGGGGGCAGGCGGGAGGAGGGCGGGTGGGGGAATGGTGAGAGTGTTTTACAGAAGCTGGAATCTGTACTGAAACCAACACATGCTGGAGATCACAGTGATCACAGTGACTCAGACATCATCCATGGAGAGAGAGAGAGAGAGAGAGAGCACAGAGCTATATTCAGATTCCCTCCAAACAAAGGCAAACTTAATTTTACCATCCCCCGTTTGCATATGTTCCTCCCAATATAATTTACTTTATTGTTGTAGGGCTAACTTACTGTATGGATTGTTTAAAAATCCTCCTGATATCCGACTATACCACATTCACTTGTTCTCCATTGTTTATATCGACAAGGGACATCTTCAAGCAAAGGTTTTTTTTTAAAATGATGCCTCCCCTTTCAGAAATCTAGCATCATTCCCTAGACGTTTGCTATAACATTCCAAGTGTTCAATATCACATTCATTATAATAAATTCCGACAGATTCACCACTGTGAACAATAAGTTAACTGGTCTGTAGTTCACCATTCTCCCACTTCGTCACTTTGTAAATCCTTAGAATGCATTTATAATCTTCCAAATTGAATACGTAAAAATACAGTGATTCCCAGTGTACTTATTATGTCCATTTCTGCTTTCTCTGAAATTCTGGTATGAAGTACATTTGGTCCAGTTATGTTTTCAAAACGGTACCTTGTCACTGATATGAATGATTTTAGTCTTTAGTTACACAAGTCCCATGGTCACTTGGTATTTCTGGGAAACTTTCTAGACCTTCCTCCGTGAAGACAGATTAAAAAGTAACTGTTTAGTTTCCCTATCATTTTTTTCTATTCTCCACAGTACGTTGTCCTGTCACGCATTCACTGTTCCACATTTGACCTTGCTTTTATTTTCCTTTCAAATATTCAGAGGTGTTTCATCAGTCCTTTTGTTTCTGGTTAGTTTGTATTGCTGTTCTGTTTATAATTTACTTATCAGTTTATCAGTCCCTTTTTGTTGCAGCCCCAATTTCAATGAATCCACAATATGTGACCCTTCTCTAATGCATTTTCTTCGATCTAATGCAATTCTTAGCTTCTTTTGTTCACCATCGTCGAGTCAACTTTCACTTATGCGATTTATGTCTTGGAACGATATACGTATATTGTAGACCTTACAGTGCTTCTGCAAAAAACAGAAATTGCCTGTCTTTCATTAAGTCACGTAAATGTACTTCTCAAATTTACTAAAGCCAAGTTTATTTTCGTATCTTAATGGCTTGCACAACTCGGGTATATGCCCGTAATATAAGAAAAAAAAAAGTTGCTTGTATTCAGACGTCATGTAAAATTCAATATATTACAATCATTATTCCCCCAAACTCCTCTACAGCAAAGTCATCGATTTGCTCTTCTGCTCACACAACACAAACTCCAAAATTTTCTGATCAATTGCTTGGTGCTCAACATATTACTAAAGCAACCCATCTGAGACATGCTCATGAAATCCGTTTTCCCAGTATTGACATTCATTTGGGTAAACACTGGTTAGATTTAACTTGAAGCTGTCCATTATTACTGCGGTACTCATTAACATGTATGTTTAATTTCCTGTTTTATAACATGCACAACCTTTGTATTGCAGCTTTCCCTTTGATGCATAACTCTCATGGAAGTTTGTTTCTCCTTGCTGTTTCTAAGCTCCACCTTACCAGATTATGTGGAATCTGATTGACGTGGGCTCTAGCGAGGTTAATGGCAGGTTCAGGCGAGATGCTTGGCGAGGCATATCTCATCATTTAAATTATCTCACCACATCTTACCCGTTCTTCCCAAGCGTCATTGTGAGGTTTTCTCCAGATCTCGCGTTATGCTGATGGAGTACAGAAGGACAATGATCTTTCAGCAATGCTGTGTATTTCCCAGACGGCTGACGCTGCTCTAACCTGGGTGAGAACCTTACAGCAAGCTGATAAAGTGTTGCTGCTGCTGGACCGGATCTTAGTGAGATCACATCTGGAGTAGTGCGCACAGATTTAATCTCCTCACCGAGGACAGGATGTTGGAATGAACTCAAAGATTGTTCCTCCAGCTGATGTATGTAACGAACGTGTTAATCATAAAATCCCTTCAGTGTGGAAGCACGCCTTTTGACCCATCGACTCCACACTGAAACTCCACACTCCATCCCCCCCCCCCCCCCCCCCCCACCCCACTCACCCCAGCCAATCTTGTAACCTGGCATTTTTCATGACTGATTCACTTGGCCTCCACATCCCCGAACATTATGTGTAATTTAGCTCGGCCAATCCACCTTATTTGCACATCTAGGGACGGTGGGAGGAAACTGAACTTGGATCTCTGGTGCAGTGAGGCAACAGTGCTAACCACTGAGCTACTCAAGTGTGGACAACACAACTTGCCTGCATAGTTCAGCCCTTGAAAAGTGACATTTGAGAATGGAGATTCCATTAGTCCCCAAACCTGACATTGAGAAACAGGAGGTGGACATTGAGATCTTGAGCAGCTTGGTCAGAAATAGGAGCAGGACATGGAAGTCCACTGGGACTACAATGTAAGAACACCAGGAGGACATTCAGCCCAGCGAGTGTGTAAAACAGGAACAGAATGAATCCAATCATCCAATCATGCCTGTAACGCAGCAATTGGAGCAGATCTTTTACAGCCTTGTGCCTGTTACACAGGAATGGTGGAAGGGAACACAGAGGTTATAGAAAGGGAAGTACTTCGAATTACCAGCTTCACTGGGGAATGAAAATTAGTAAGAAAACATTTGGGATTGAAGACAAAATATTAGAATCTGTTATGAAGGAATTAATAACAGGAGATTTCCAAAGTCAATGCACAATCCAGCACAGTCAACATAGCTTTATGAAGGATACATCATGTTTGAATGATTTTGCTAATTTTCTTTAAATAAAACATAACAAGGAAGGTGGATAATGGGGATCCTATTAATGTATTGTACCTGGACTTCTAGACATCAGTGCATAACATGCGTCGCAAAAGGTTAATATGCAAGCAAGAACACATGGGGTTAGGAACAATCTACTTGCTAGGGGAGAGGATTAGCCAAGCAGTAAAAGCCATGATATGGAGCCGCTGGTTTTGGACTGGCTTGGACAAGATCAAAAATCAAACGACACCAGGTTATAGTCCAATGGGTTTATTTGTAAACACAAGGTTGTATTGCGCTGCTGCTTCATCTCGTGTAAGAGAGAGGAAGACCATAAACACAGAAGTTTTAAGAGAAGATCAAAGGGTTGTACAACTTATGCACATGAATTGTACTCATCTAAGATGGCTCCTAAATACTTTATCTGTTAGAATGCACGTGCAAGTTTGATTGATTAATATGCAAATCGCAGAATTTATTTCAAGTCACTACCTGAAGATACATTCAGGTAAATGAAGTAATACTTGCGGTCAGACAATGAATTCTAAATGTGAGACTTTGTTCGGACGCTGTCTGTGTCTTCACCTGGAGTCAGACTGCCTTTATTTACAAAGTAGGAGTTTGTAAAATATCACATTGACAGACTGTCCACAAATTTTACGTATTTGGAACAAAATAAAAAGCATTGGCAAATATAAATTGGCAAATGCAAATTCACCCCGCAGATTTATATGTGCATACCTTGTGTGCGTGTTCGTATGTGTGAGAGAGGGGGCGAGTCTGTGTGAAGGGGAAATACAGACACTGCATATGTGAGAGAGTGAGGTGGAGCTTGTGTGTGTCAGTGCGGGAGGGAGAGAGAGAGGCTGTGTGTGACAGAGTGGAGTGCGTGTGTGGAATGTGAGAGGCGGAGTGTGAGTGTGTGTGTGAAGCAGATTGGGAAAGTGGTGCATCAGTGTATGTAACGGGGAGAGTGAGAGGATGTGCTTGTACGGGCGAAAACACAGACAGATACAGCAGATCCATTTCCCCCCACACACACTCACTCACTCCGTGGATTCAGAGCTTTCCGTCTCTGCAGCCTCTGCTCAATTTGTTGTTCAGGTTACAGACCCAGCTGCAAAGGAGTGCATCTGGGAAAATTAGCAAACAGTGAAATTCACAACTAATCTTGGAGGAACTGTTTGGGCGAAGTTCACAGCACAGAATCAAATAATTTAATTGTTGTTTTAAGTCTGTCCAAGAAAAAGGCTGCAGTAGTGAGTTTAGTGGATTTTTTTCTTGATTATGTTTTTGGAGATAAGTCTCTTGATTAAACTTAAATTATAAGCCATAGCTATTAATTTAACCTGAGTCATTGTTTGTAGAGGAATAAGACGGATTTATGTGTAAATTGTGAAGGAGCAAAAATGTCCTTCACAGATGTGGGAGTTTAAAGAGAGTTTAAGGGTTACTGCGAATTATATCTGCCATAAATGGTGTTGGATGCAAATCTTATCAGATCGAGTGGATCGGTTGGCGAGACAGATAGAAGCGATGAGGAATTTGCAACAGCAACAGTATGTGATGGATGGCAGTTATAGCAAGTCTCAGATACAGTCACATAGATGAGTTAACTCCAGGAAGGCTGAGAGAGAGCGTCACCTAGGGCAGGAGTCTTTTGTGGGTATACCCATTTCAAACAGATAATGTGGTTTTGAAAATGTAGAGGGTGATGGATTCTCAGGGAACGTAGCATGAACAGCCAAATTTCTGGTACTGAGACTGGTTCTAATGCAGCAAGGGGTACGACGGCTTTCAAGAGATCATTTGTGTTAGGTGATTCTGTAGTCCGAGGTACAGACAGACGATTCTGTGGCCAGCACAGAAAAAGCAGAATGGTGTGTTGTTTCCCTGGTGCCAGGATCAAGGATGTCTCAGAGAGGATGCAGAATTTTCTCACGTGGGGAGAGGGCCAACAGGAGGTCACTGTCCGCATTAGAACCAAGAACATTGGAAGGGAAAGGTTGTGACTCTGAAGGAAGATTACAGAGAGTTAGGCAGTAATTTAAGAAGGAGGTCCTCAAGGGTAGTAACATCTGGATTACTCCCAGTGCTACGAGCTAGTGAGGGCAGGAATAGGCGGATAGAGCAGACGAATGCATGACTGAGGAGCTGGTGAATGGGAGAAGGATTCACATTTTTGGAACATTGGAATTTCTTTAGGGGTAGAAGCGACCTATACAAGAAGGAGGGATTGCACCTAAATTGGAAGGGACGAATATACTGACAGGGAAATTTGCTAGAACTGCTTGGGACGATTGAAACTAGTAAGTGGGGGTGGGGAGTGGGTGGGGGTGGGGTGGGGGACTGGGGAGGGGTGGAGAAACCAGGGAGATAGTGAGGAAAGAGATTTGTCTGAGACGGTTACAGCTGAGAATAGAAGTGATTCAAACAGTCATGGCATGCAGGGACAAGGTAGGACTAATAAATTGAACTGCATTTATTTCAATGCAAGGGGCCGAATACGGAAGGCAGATGAACTCAGGGCACAGTTAGGAACATGGGACTGGGATATCATAGCAATTATGGAAACATAGCTCAGGGATGGACTGGCAGCTTAATGTTCCAGATACAAATGCGACAGGAAGGATAGAATGGGAGGCAAGAGAGGAGTGGGGCGGATGGCATTTGTGATAAGGGATAGCATTACAGCTGTGCTGAGGGGGCATATTCCCGGAAATAAATGCAAGGAAGATATTTGGGTGGAACTGAGAAATAACAAAGAGACGATCACCTTATTGAGATGGTATTATAGACCCCCCAATAGTCAGAGGAAAATTGAGAAACAAACTTGGAAGGAGATCTCAGCTTTCTGTCAGAATAATAGGGTTGTTGTGGTAGGGGATTTTAATTTTCCAAACATCGACGGGGACCGCCATAGTGTTAAAGGTTTAGATGGAGAAGAATTTCTTAAGTGTGTACAAAACAATTTTCTGATTCAGTGTCTGGATGTACCTACTAGAGAAGGTGCAAAACTTGACCTACTCTTGGGAAATAAGGCGGGGCAGGTGACTGAGGCGTCAGTGGGGGAGCACTTTGTGCCAGCGAACATAATTCTATTAGTTTTAAAATAGTGATGGAAAAGGATAGACCAGATCTAAAAGTTGAAGTTCTAAATTGGAGAAAGGCCAATTTTGACGGTATTAGGCAAGAACTTTTGAAATTTGATTGGAGACAGATGTTTGCAGGTAAAGGGACGGCTGGAACATGGGAAACCTTCAGAAATGAGATAACAAGAGTCCAGAGAAAGTGTATTCCTGTCAGGGTGAAAGAGAAAGCTGGTGTGCTGGATAGGGTGTGCTGGATGATGAAAAAAATTGAGGGTTTGGGTAAGAAAAAGAAAAGCATATGTCAGGTATAGACAGCATAGATCGAGTGAATCTTTAGAAGAGTATAAATGAAGTAGCAGTATACTTAATAGGGAAATCAGGAGGACAAAACGGGGGCATGAGATAGCTCTGGCAAATAGAATTAAGGAGAATTCAAAGGGTTTTTACAAATATAGTAAGGACAAAATGGTAACTAGGGAGAAAATAGTGCCCCACAAAAATTAGCAAGGCAGCCTTTGTGTGGAGCCACAGAAAATGTGGGAGATACTAAATGAATATTTTGCATCAGTATTTACTGTGGATAAGAATATGTAAGATGTAGACTGTAAGGACAGAGATGGTGACATCTTGCAAAATGTCCAGGTTATGGAGCAGGAAGTGCTGGATGTCTTGAAATGGTTAAAAGTGCATAAATCCCCAGGAACTGATCAGGTGTACGCGAGAACTCTGTGGGAAGCTATACAAGTGATTGCCGGGCCTTTTGCTGAGATATTTGTATCATTGATAGTCACAGGTGATATGCTGGAAGACTGGGGGTTGTCAAACATGATGTCACCTTAAAAGAATGGCACTAAACACAAGCTAGGGAACTATAGACTGATGAGCCTGAGCTCAGTAGTGGGCAAATTTTTGGAGGGAATCCTGAGGGACAGGATGTACATGTATTTGGAAAAGCAGGGACTGATTCGAGATAGTCAACTTGGCTTTGTGCCTGGGAAATCATGTCTCACAAACTTCATTGAATTTTTTGAAGAAATAAGGAAGAAGATTGATGAGGGCAGAGAAGTAGATGTGATCTGTATGAATTTCAATAAGGCTTTCGACAAGGTTCCCCATGGGAGACTGATTAGCAAAGTTAGATCTCATGGAATAGAGGGAGAACTAACCATTTGGATATAGAACTGGCTCAAAGGTAGAATTCAGAGGCTGGTGGCGATGGGTTGTTTTACAGACTGGAGGCCTGTGACCAGTGGAGTGCCGCAAAAATTGGTGCTGAGCCCTCGACTTGTTGACATTCATATAAATGATTTGGATGTGAGCATAACAGGTACAGTTATTAAGTTTACATATGACACCAAAATTGGAGGTGTAGTGGACAGCGAAGAGGGTTTCCTCAGATTAAAACAGCATCTGGATCAAATGGGCCAATGGGCTGAGAAGTGGCAGATGGAGTTCAATTCACATTTTGGAAAAGCAAATCTTAGCAGGACTTATACACTTAATAGTAAGGTCCTAGGGCGTGTTGCTGAACAAAGAGACCTTGGAGTGCAGGTTCATAGCTCCTTGAAAGTGGAGTCGCAGGCAGATAGGACAGTGAAGAAGGCATTTGGTATGCTTTCCCTTATTGGTCAGAGTATTGAGTACAGAAGTTGGGAGGTCATGTTGCGGCTGTACAGGACAATTGTTAGGTCACTGCTGGAATATTGCGTGCAATTCTGGTCCCCTTCCTATTGGAACAATTTTGTGAGACTTGAAGAAAAGATTTACAAGGATGTTGCCAGGGTTGGAGGATCTGAGCTACAAGGAGAGGCTGAATAGTCTGGGACCGTTTTCCCTGGAGCATCGGAGGCTGAAGGGTGACCTTACAGATGTTTACAAAATTATGGGGGGCATTGATAGAATAAATAGACAAAGCCTTTTCCCTGGTGAGTCCATAACTAGAGGGTTTAGTGTGAGAAGGGAAATATATAAAACAGACCTAAGGGACAACCTTTTCACGCAGATGGTGGTACGTGTATGGAATGAGCTGCCAGAGGATGTGGTGGAGGCTGAATAGGAAGGGTTTAGAGGGATATGGGCCGGGTGCTGGCAGGTGGCACTAGATTGGGTTGGGATATCTGATCGGCATGGACGGGTTGTACAGAAGGGTCTGTTTCCATGCTGTACATCTCTATGAGTCTATGGCTGCAAAACTACAGCCCCCATGCTCCATCCAGAGTTGTGTCACCAAATCCTCAGGTCTCCCTGAATGTCTAAGCTAGCTCACAGCACAACCTCCAGCAAACCATCCCCAGCACCTCCACTAACTTTTCAAATACATGAGTCAGTCACAAGCTCCTAAGCTACAAGTTACATGCCTGGTCCTTTACAATTATACTCAAGGGTCTTCCTCGTGTTACTGCCCACACAATCAACTGAGAGAGACACACAGAGGAATTCCATTGGCAGGCGCATACCAAATTTTAAACACGTGAATCAAAGCTCCTGGAACACTTCTGTCCATGGAGCACCACATGGGACACATCGGGAAGTGAACAACAGCCAGACACACAGCATTTCAATGTTTCTGAGATTCACAATGCCAGCACTCGATGCACGAGGGAATCAAAATCTAAAGCCAGGGAAAGATACTGAAAAAAAATAATTTATTAACTGATAATTTGCCGAAAATAAGAATGAGGAGATGGGGGGACTGGAATAACTCGATAAGTGAGACAATCGTGAGTCCAATCCCAAGAAAGCAACATTGAATAGAAACGTTGCCAAATCCATTGCCTCAAATTCTGAATCTGCCTCACAGAACCAGCCCAAACACCATAAACGTGGGTAAGGAAACAGCTAAGGTGGACAGCTATACAGGCCGTGCTGGTGGACTACTCCATAAACTGGACTATGTGCACAGCAGGGGGGACATTGCAAACCTTTGCCAGGATATTGCAACCCTCAACCACCACCCTCTGTCTCTGACCTTTGAGCCAATTTTGTATACACATGGCTAGTTCTCCATGTATTTCATATGAACCATTCCTTGTAAACAGATGACCATGCACAATGTTGTTCAATACTTTACTGTATTCCATATCGACAATGTACACCACAATATCTCAATTAATCTTCTTAGTCGCTTCTTCAAAAAAAATCTCAGTCGTCAGTGGGACACAATATTGCTTGCACAGTCATGTTGACTATCCCTAATCAGTCGTTACCTTTCAAAATGCGTGAAAATCCTATGCCTCATAATCCCCACCAACAACTTACCCACCACTAACGTCTGGCTCACTGACTTTTCCTTATTACCCTTCTTAAAGCAATTATGTAGTGGCACCACGTTAGCCACCCTCCAGTCTTCCGTCACTTTACCTGTGGCTATTGATGATAGCAAGGGGCCCTGCAATCACTTCCATAGCTTCCCACAGAGTATAGCGTACAGCTAATAAAAGCCAAGACATTTTCCTTCCTTTGCATGTTTTAAGACCTCCAGCAGCTTCTCTTTAATACAGACACTTTCCAAGTTGTCACTACTTATTTCCCAAGTTCTCTAGCTTCCATATACTCCTGCATAGTAAATACAGATACAATATATTCTTTCAGCACCTCCCCCATTTCATGTGGTTCTGCACATGGGCACCCTTGCTGATCTTTAAGGATGACCTATTTTCTCCCTAGTTACTCTTTTGTCTTTGACGTATTTGTAGAATATCTTTGGATTCTCCTTAACTCTATTTGCCAAAGCTATCACATGTCCCCTTTTTTATGCTCCAATTTCCCTCTTAAGTATACTCTAGTTACCTTCAGACTCTTCTAGTCATTCACTTTAAGTCAGGAATTAAGAGGCTAATGATGACTATTCCGATTGTCAAAAAAATCCATCTGGTTCACTGACACGCTTTAAGGAAACAAACTGCCATCCTTACCTGATCTGGCCTACATCTGTCTCCAGACGCATAACAATGTAGTTGCCTGTTAATTGTCTTCTGGGCAATTAGGGATGGGTAATAAATGCTTGCCTAGCCAGGGATGCCCTTATCCCGTGAATGAATTAAGAAAAAAAACCCCACAATTCCTGCTGTCTATACCTGACATATGCTTCCCTTTTAGCCATGACCAAAACCTCAATTTCTCCAATCCTCCAGCATTCCTTATACATACCAGCCTTATCCTACACACTGGCAGGGACATACTGTCTCTATACTCCTGACATCATATTTTTGAAGGATTTCCACTTCTTAACTGACCGCCTTCTGCGAATATCTGTCCCAATCGACTTTGGAAAATTCTTGATTAATATCATCAAAATTGACTTTTCAACATTTTAGGACTTTAAGTTTTAGATCTGGTTCATCTTTTTCCATCTCTATTTTAAAACTAATAGAATTATGATGACTTGTCATAAAGTGGTCCCCCACTGATACCTAAACTACCCCCTTCCCACTGCCTTATCTCCCAAGGGTAAGGACACGTTTACCTCCTTCCCTGTGTTGGAGAGCATTGGTTAAACAGCTGCAGCTTTGTAACTGGGAATAGGGTCAGCAGAGTATTTGACTCATTGGGTTGAATCTAACATTAATTTGACTCAGTGACATTTTCATTGAGTGTGACAGAGGGATTATCTGCATTAGGCTGAGCTAGTTTTGTGGTGCTACCTTATCAAACTCACCTTATTAACTACCCATCCCACCACATGGTGTCCCTCTCATTCAATGCCAGCCCAATTCTCCCACCCATCATGTTTGGAGGAACTCACCATCACTCAGATACCCCGGATACTCTGTGACCCCGGCAACTGGTGCCATCCTTAACCAGCCAAGGGCACACGGTTGAGTTTTCTCAGGTTGGAGTTGCCCTAACACAGTTTTCCCTGAGCATGGCAGATAAGGACAATTACACCACAGTTTGTCAACAGGGGCACCGAGGTCCTGGTGGATGGGCTAGTGCAGAGGGGGACTATTCTCTTCCCAGAGAGGGCCACACCACCAGACCCACCGAGCACGGTCTGAGCACACCACCCAGCTCAGTGCAGTATCTGCGGTCTGAAGAAATGACCAGCAACAGGACAAGCATCAATAACTTTCCCTGTATTCTCTCTGCTCCCTCACACTCACTGTATATCTGTTATCGCACCGACCCCCGAACAAGGCTCATGCTCCACACTCTCACTGCAGCATGCAGCACCTTCTCTCTCTCTCTCTCGCTCTCTCTCTCTCTTGGTCTCTTTTTCCCCTCTACTATATCTCCCTCACTAATAGCACTGCATGGATCCAACACTGTTGACTGACTCCATCTGGACACGTCGCTATCTTCCCACCCCCACACCTACTCCAGAACTAACAGCAGGGTCATCCACTTCCACCTTTACTCCATCCATCCCCATCTCATATTCCAACAGAGACAGCTGGGAATAGGACAGAATGGAGCAGGACGGATGTGGAGTGTCCATTATTCATCTCCCGTACCTGTGTGTCTGTATTTGACTCTGTTGAGTATCTGTACATTGGTGCAGTTTTGGCACTCTCTGTGGTGCTGAAAATAACACAATCTCTCCCTCAGTAGGCCACCCCAACCTACTGCAGAGACCGTGGCAGAGGGTGATAACTTTTGAGGATGCAATCTGTGAGGGAGAGAGGGCAGCAGCTCACAGCACCATCCAAACCGACAGCATCATCAGCACATAATGCACACATACACACACAATGCTGGTAGATGGAGGGTTGCAAATATACTTGAGCCTGTCAGAATGGAAATGCTCACCTCCGAGTGAGCCATTTTGTCAGGAGATGAGATGAATTTATTTCTCATTCTGAGACTTGCAATGCTTAAACATTATGTGCGAAAGTATTGAGAAGTCCTGAAAACGGCCTAGTAGTGGTGGTAATGACGCAGGAACAACATCGCTTAGTTTCAGACAAAACTGCTCTGTGCTTCCAAAGATATTATTTGAAAAATCAAACGGCCGTGCAATTTGAGAGATTCACAACAAAGCATTTATTATCTTCTCAAAGTTAAAACTGTGCCACCGATGCAGTGATGTAGGTAGTCCAGCAGAGGGAGGTATTATATGAATCTAATCACAAAACTCAAAGGCGAGTACTGCTGCCTCACAGTACCAGGCACTCGGGCTCGAGTCCACCCTCAGGAGACTGTCTGTGTGGAGTTTCACATTCTCGCTGTGTCTGCGTGGGTTTCCACTGGGTGTTCTGGGTTCCACCCACAGTCCAACGTTGTAGATGTTAGGTTAATTGGACATGTTAAATTGTCCATAGTGCCCAGGGATGTGTAGGTTTGGGTAATTCGTCATGGGTAAAGGTAATATAGTATTTGAATGAGTCTGGGTGGGTTACTCTTCAAAGGGTCAGTGTGGACCTGTTGGTTCGAAGGGCCTGTTTCCACACTGTACCAATACTATGAACTCTATGGACAACAGGGACAGACACAGAGAGAGGAGGAAGAAGACTTTGATTCCAAGTCTTAATAATAATAATAATAAATCCATCACAGTGATGCAGACAGAGGTACACACAAACTGGGATACTGAAACTAACACACATAACACAGGCCCACAGATATACATACGTACATATGGACGTTTACACACAAACACACAAACATAACCCAACATACAGGCACACACAGTCTTTAATATAGAGATTTTTTAATTAATAAGTCATCATTGGTTAACTTAGGAGAAGGCAGGAGAATATTTTAGCCTTGATGAAATGTCATGGCAGAAAAGATGGGCTGAATTGCCTCATTCTGCTCCAGTGTTCATTGCTCATATGATCTTTCCTGGAATTGTCTTTCCACGAGGTCAGTGGTGACTGAATTTGATAAGTATTTGGTTTAGGAGAGTTAATGGGAATGTGGACAGGTTGGAGGGGCTGAGTGGGCGATATCTGTTTCTAATTGTCGACTCCTTATACATTAAAAGAGTGGTGATTGGTTTGAGCAGAACACATTTTGAGAATAAGGACTTTTCCATTTCAGACTGAGACAGGGATGCTCCTTTCTCTTTAGGATTGTGTAATCTGTGGTGCTCTCATCCCTAGAGAGCAGTGAAGACTGGATTACAGAAAACACTCAAGTTTGAGTTATATAGAACTTTGATGAACTGGAGACTCCATGTTTATTCAGAACAGACTGGAAAGGGATGTTTAGTTTCAATCACATCAACAATGCACATTCTGAATGGTGCAGCAGGCTCAAGGGGCTGAATGGCCTGCTGCTGCTCCTAACCCATGTGTTATTCTCTCAAGCACTCTGTAATGTTACAAAGGTAAATAAAAATCACATTCAGCCAGTCAGCATCGTTATCGTGAGACAGGAGGAGACCATTCTGCCCTCTAAGGATTTATGCATGAATAGATTGAAGTCATTCAACATGCTAAGTGCATTACACAGTGTAGGATGAGACCATCCGAACTTTCTAGCCTGCTGCCCAGCAACAGAGAAACCCGGTTAACTATCAGGGAATAAACATTCAGGATGTTTAGGTTGCAAAGTTGTCACTGTGTGGAGTTCCTCGGGGATTAGTGTGAGATTATCAACTATTTACAAACGATACCAATGACTTGGCTGAGAGGACTGATTAGTGTGGAGCTCAGTTAGTTCATTCACCAAGATAGTCATTTAACTGGATATGGAGACTCTGCAATGGTATACAGACAGGGGGAGTTAGTGAGCAAAACATTGGCGGAAAACAGTACAATGTAGGTTTCAGAGAAGTCAGTGTTGTGTTGAACAGAGAAAATAACAGTAACCCACTTAAATGGAGAGAAATTCACCGAACTCATTGGTACAGAATGTTTTGTACATTCCAGCACATGAGCCATATAAACCTAGTCAGCAGATTCAGCCAATAATTAGAAAAGGGTATCAAATCATACTGTTTTATGCATAGGCTATTGGGTTAAATCATTAGGATGTATTACTGCGTTTGTACATGAAAATGCTGAGACTGCATCTGATATATTGTGTCTAGTAATGAACCCCTAAACTGAAAGAAAAATATGCAATGGTTTTAGAAGCTTTTCACTGATGTTTCACTTTACTCTTTGCTGGAATGGAGGCCTGATGGAATCACAGTGTCATACAGCACGGAAACAGACCCTTCAGTCCAGCTTATCTGCACCGGCCAGATACTCCAATATGATGTAGTAATCTTTGCCAGCATTAGACCCATAATCTTCTAAACGGTTCTTATTCACGTGCCCATCCATTGCCTCTTAAGTGTTGTAATTATATCAGCCTCCATCACCTTCGCTGCCAGTTCGTTCCATACACACACTACCCTCTGTGCACAAAAGTTACCCCTTCAAGTATCTTTATAATTTTAACCCTCTCACCTTAAATCTATGCCGTCTGGTTTGGACTCCTCCGACCTTGGAAAGTAACCATATGCATGCCCCTCATGACGTCTACAAGGTCAGGGCACTTCAGGCCTGAGAATAAGAGATGTTTACATTGAATCATAAAGGACGCTGAGGAGAGTGCACTGGGCATAGCAAAGGGATGAGAGAATAAAACTAAGGATTTAATTTAATAAAACAATATATTCATTTTAACACAATACTTTGAAGACATGGATTTATTGTACAATAATTATCAAGCCATATATAAAAATATTTTCAAATGATAAATTACAAATCACTCCTAAATGGAACAAAGAAAAGGAATGGAGTATGCAATCAGGGGAATGTTTAACCAGATCTTACATGGTTCACGTTGTTGCACGGGTAACGTTATAGTATGTTTCAGCTCAGAAAGGGAGAAAATATAACTTGTCTGAGAAGCCACAGCCATTGTTCCATCGCTTTACTTGTTTGTATGGACAGCAACATATAGAACATAGGACAATATAGCGCAGAACAGGCCCTTCGTACTGCATCCTTTGAACTATTCTCATCTCATCGCCATACACTATCCCAAAATCTTCCATGTGCCTATCTAAGGATTGTTCAAATCTCCCTAATGTGGCTGAGTTGACTACATTAGCAGGTAGGGCATTCCATACCTTTACCACTCTCTGCGTAAAGAACCTGTCTCTGACATCTGTCTTAAATCTATCACCCCTAAATTTGTAATCATGTGCCCTCGTACAAGCTGACATCATCATCCTAGGGGAAAAAAAAAACTTACACTGTCTGCCCTACCTAATCCCCTAATCATATTGTATGTCTCTATCAACCCCCTCTCAGCCGTTCCACATAAGATCTTCCCTCCAGACCTCGCAACATCCTGATAAATCTCCTCTGCACCTTTTGCAATTATTCCACATCCTTCCTGTAATATGGGGACCAGAACTGTACACAATATTCAAAGTGTGGTCGCACCAGCGTTTTGTACAGTTGCAACATGACATTGTGGCTCTGTAAATCGATCTCTCTACAAATGAAACCTAACACTCTGTATGCCTCTTTAACAGAAAGCAGAAAATTCATCAGTAATCTTTACCACTCATGGAGGGTTCCTTTTGCAGATTCATTGGAATCTCCCCACTGCCAGCAGAGAAGGGAATTCAGCCATGTCCTACTGTTCCAGGAAGACACCCCATTGCCAGCAGCATCTGTGAGGCAGAACAACAATTGAGACCATCTCAATTTTCCTTTTACCATGAAATCAACTATAATTTGGACAAAGCTCTTCCAGTTTTTTTTCTGTTTGCTTTCAGACGTGTGTATATGTGTGTCAGATTTCTAGGAAAATAAATAATGATACACATATCGTCAATGTCCAAAATATATGTTATTTATCTTTCCTTTGTTTTTTGAGTAATTTTGTTTTTATTTTAGATTATTTATTTTTACAATTTTACAAGAAACCTGCCTGATATGTTCCTAACACTGTACCTGACCCAGTCTGAGACTGATATCATTTGCCATATCACAGACTTGGTTACACAGATAATTTGTCGTGACCGATGGAGGAGTGGGACAAGATAAAGAAAGAATGACTCTCGAACCTCGATAGGAACAGGGATAAGGAGAAATTCTCTAAGGACCGATTGAGTTGGAATTCTCTTCCCCAAAGGTCTGTGATACCTGCGTGTTGGCATTTACTTAAATGTGTGTTAGGTGGGAAATTTAGCATGGTCAATCCACTGAGAGTCTTTAGACTGTGGGAGGAATCTGACGCACCTGGAGGAAACACTTGCAGCCAAGGGGAGAATGGGAAAACTCAATACAAACAGTCTTGAGTGTGGAAGCAAACCGGGCCCTTGTACTGTGAGACAGTCGTGGTAACCACTGAGACGCCATGCCACTCCCATTCCCACTCTGCTACCCCCAATGAATCACTGTGCTGCGGAATACTGGGGAAAATGTAAGTCTGCAATATAAACAGAAAACAGAGGCAACATACAGCAGATGAGCCAGTATCTGGAGATAGAAACCGAGTTAGAATATTAAGCCTGATATTACCCTATTGGGAAAAGTTCATATTCGACTCAATAAGTTAAATCTGTTTCTCTCTGCTCAGAACCTGTTAAGGTTTTCCAGCATTTTCAATTTACTTAGTCTTTTGGCCTATGGATATTTGTCTGATCTGAAAGGGAACAGTGAAGCTGCCATTTCTGTTGGCTGTCGAGTATTTGGTTATGGCTTCTGAATGAAAAGTTTAAAAATATGAGAATGACTACCATTACACATTATGAAAATGTTGAACTCGGTGGCACTGACATCACACAATCAATAATCTGTGAGTAACTAAATGAATTAACGATTCCAATTGTTATCGATGTCTTGTCATGCTCCTGATGTCACTGGCATCAGACTCATCCAGCAAGGTCTTACTTTCTGAGACGTTAGGTGAAAATGGGCAAACATAAAGTATCTTTTTTTTCTTTAACAGAACATATCAATCCAGGGATTTGGAAGGCACTAGCAAGGGCAGAGTTTATTTGTCATCTCCAGTAACTCTGGCTAAGTCGCCAGAGAGCTGCTACAGCCTTCCTCTTCAATCCAAGTAATGCAAACCCACACAGAGCTGTTGTAGGGACATTCCAAGATTTTTAATCAAATACCTGTGAAGGAAGATCAAATTAGTTCCTTGTCAGGATGGAACGCCACGTGGAAGATACCTTGCAGAGACTGATTTTTCTATTGCTCCCATTCCCAGTGCTGAATACTCTCTAATACCCATTAATCACAGTTTTCCTCAAGGTCCTTGATTCCACCCTCAGTCAAGCCCAGCTTCGATTGAAAGGGCATTCACTCTGAACTCACCTCAAATTACATGGGAAGATCAGTTGAAAGAATAATGAGCAAAAGGCAAGAACACTGTTTGTTGGAACGTGTCCTCTCAATATTCAAAGAAAATTGCTACATGGCCTTCCGATTCTGTCAGAAATTGGTTGTCTTGTTTGTGATGAGGCTGTTTGGTTAAATATTGTGACAGACGGACAGGAAGAAGCTCCAATCTGTACCAACAGTGAACAAAACTATTCTGTTAACGGTGCATCAGACAGTGACAAACATCCTATTGTCTGAAGCTGTTTGACATTGATCAGTCCAAGCTCACCATTCACTAATGACCAGTAGTCGCACAGAAATCAACAGCTTCTACTGTGACAACAAAAAGGGAAAGGGAGGGCCAGGGAAAGTGGGAGTGACAAGGGAAGTTGTGTGACATACAGTGCGAGAAGTGTGAAGGGAGATGGTCAGTGGAAGGGTATGTAGCATCAGAAGGGACAATGTAAGTGAGTAAGTAAAGAGTAGGGAAGGGGAGGAGGAGGTGTGGCAGAAGTCCCATCAGTGGCAGGAGAAAGCATGTAGTTGGAAAAATGAGGTAGATGGAAAATCAAACATCACTGCAGGAAAAGTGGTCTCTTGTTTCCTTTGAAAATTAAGAAAAGGTTCCTCATACTTTTTTTATTAACACTTGATTCTTGTTCATGTTGTATATTTACTCTGCATTTCTGTATCTCCCTCAAGTGCAGACATTTTCTTTTTCCCCAATGCATTATTGCAACATAATTTCACTTGTTAAAACAATATTCAGAACTGTGGTGCTTTTTCTTTTAATTTGCTTCCAATTCAACGTAGACATGAGAATGTGAATTGATCTTCTATGGTGTGTTTATAATACAGAATTTAATTTAATCTTTATCCTCATCCCTCGAGCTCTTTCAAACAAACTTAATGAATGAGCCTGGGTCCATCCTCCAGATGAAAAAAAAACTTCAGCTTTGGCTATTGCAGTGAATGTTTTACAGAATAAGCTGCAGGCCCATATACAACGTTTCAGTGCACAGTGCCAAAGGCTCGTCCAACATTAATGATATACAAGCCTTCTGAATAATACATGTAGAGGGGTGGAGTGTAAAAGCAGAATTCAGCTCCATGTCCAAAATATGATTTGTGGCTCTGTCATAAAAGACCTAAACTGCATCACGCGGGCAATTCACCGAAATATGAAAAACAAGAGACTGGAATTCCCATTTCTTCCTCTGCCATAGATCTGTAGAACAGGAAGGAAATGAAGGTTTGTTTCTGATATTCCTAAATGTTGATGATATTAATGTGGGATATGGGGTATATTGGAGGATGATAAACAATGTTGTGGATGAGCAATGATTAGCTGGATGGGTCACGGTAAGGAGGAACGTGTTAGATTACAGGAGGATGCAAACAGATCGTTCAGAGGGCCTGATAAAAATTAACACTGAAATATGAGATGCTGAACTTTGGAAGAAGTGACAAAACAAGACAGAACTCAAACCATGAAGATAGTCTTGCTTTTGTAATAGAAAAGGGTAAGCAGTGAACCTGACAGAGGTGTATAAGAGCATGAGAGGTATGGGCAGAGTGAACAGACAACAGCAGTTCCCCTTAGTCAAAGGGTCAAAAACAAGGGACACATGTTGAAAGTGAAAAATAGGATATTGAGAGAGGAGTTGTGCAATATGTTTTGAATGTAGAGGATGGTCTGTGTCTAGAATGCATTACCTTGGAGGGTAGTTCAGGAAGGTAACTTTTAAAATTTATAAAACACTTGCATCAGCACTGGGTAGTGCAGACTCGATGGGCCTTGTCTTTTTATATGATTCCATGTGGTGGCAGCCATGAAAGCTCGGATACGTTCAGACGCACCAAATAAAGGTACTTGTTGGTTTGTTCTGGCAAACTGTGCTCAGTAAGTGGCAAAATTACAAATGAGACACATCCCAAGGATTATCAGCAATTAGTAACCTAGGACAGTCCAGCCATCTCTGAAAACATACATGTTAATTCATATGCTCAGTGCAAGAATCCTCCAACGACAGTACCAACATTATTCCAGCTGCTTGACGCGATTATTTTAAGGACACCAATAACATAGAAACAGACTTCCCTTCATTATTATATAGACATGTGTCTGTAAGGTTGCTATTTCTCAGAAAAAAATAATAAATTGAATCCTATATGTTCGCTTTGACAATGAGTCAGATTTCCTGTGTTTTCCTGCGAGCTGTTCATCACAGCATGGTGGCGTGTGTAACACTCCATCCACCAGCAGTTAAACCAGCACATGAGATGCACTGCTGGGACTCCATCCTACCGTCCACTTGGATGGACCAACATCAACTGGACTGGAACGTCTCCAGGGCAAGTAATGCTGGTCTAGCTCCATTAAAATCCCAAATCAATTGAAAAGACAATCGGATTTTCTATAATTATTGAAAAATGAGGATTTTTTAATTGATCTGATGAGCTTGCTGCTGTCATTATAGTTGTGTTATTTACTTCAATAAAACCATTTTGTGCATATATTAAAAGAACAAAAAACACTCAGGTCACAGATAATACAAGGCAATGCAGCATTTAAGCGAAAACTGCCAGGGCATAGTAGGTCATAGGTCTTCAGGTAACTGGGAAAAAATACCCATAGGTGTTTCCTGGCTGGCATTGATGTACTGGGCTGAAGGGTCTGTTTATATGCTATATGATTATCAGTTTAATTGTTGAAAACAGAGAATGTATTCCCACTATATCCATAGCTTGTGTGCATCTATGGTGAGGAATACAATCTCCAAGGTCACACAGCACACTGACTTGAAGCTATATCATTCTCCATTCACTATCAAATGGTTCAGAACCCCGTTTCTCTCTTTGTAACATATCTGTTAGTGTCCCTGCACCACAATAATCCCAGGGGTTTATCACCATATTCTGAATAGAAATTACACATAGGCAACAGAATGTTGTCCTTGCTAATGAAACTCATCTCACAAGAAGAACTGAAAGGAATGTGCAGAAGTAAAGTTATCCATTCGACTCAATCTGATTTCGAAAGCAGTTTCAAGGCATGGTTTTACTTTGCGCTGTGCTCCTCACTTTTCTCCAAAACTATGAAACTTCCCTGAGTGCTTTTGAGTGCTGTTTAAAAGGCACATATGGAAAACTGTGCCCAATAACCTGAAAGAAAAAGTCGTCATGCTCATGATAATCATCTCATAATTTTTCAGCATCTAAAGACAACAGAAATGCAAAACCTAGCATCAGGAGTAAGTCACCAATCGAGCTCCGCCACGCAATAAGATTTTGGATGATCTGATTTTGACCTCAATCACCCAGTTATAGAATCATAGAGATGTACAGCATGGAAACAGACCTTTCGGTCCAACCCGTCTATGCTGACCAGATATCCCAAACCAATCTAATCCCACCTGCCAGCATCGGCCCATATCCCTCCAAACCTTTCCTACTCATGTACCCATCCAAATGCCTCTGAAATGTTACAATTGTACCAGCCTCCACCACTTCCTCAGGCAGCTCATTCCATATACGCACCACCCTCTGCACAAAAAAGTGGCCCCTTTGGTCTCTTTCATATTTTTCCCCTCTCAACATAAACCTATGCCCTCTAATTCTGGTCTCATCGACCCAGGGAAAATTTAACGTATTTGCCTATTTACCTTATCCATGCCCCTCATAATTTTGTAAACGACTATAAGGTCACCCCTCAGCCTCCGACGCTCCAGGGAAAACGGCCCCAGCCAGTTCAGCCTCTCCCTGTAGCTCAAATCCTCCAACCCCGGCAACATACTTCTAAATCCTTTCGGAACCCTTTCAATTTTCTCAACATCTTTCCGATAGGAAGGAGACCAGAATAACATGCAATATTACAACAGTGGCCTAACCAATGTCCTGTAAAGCCGCAATATGACTGCCCACTTTCCTGTACTCAATACTCTGACCAATAAAGGAAAGCATACCAAACGCCTTCTTCACTATCCTATCTACCTGCGACTCCACTTTCAAGGAATAATGAACCTGCACTCCAAGGTCTCTTTGTTCTGCAACACACCCTAGACCATTACCATTAAGTGTATAAGTCCTGCTAAGATTTGCTTTCGCAAAATGCAGCACCTCGCATTTATCTGGATTAAACTCCAGCTCATTCGTCCATCTGGCCAAATCCTGTTTTAATCTGAGCATACCCTCTTCGCTGTCCACTACACCTCCAATTTTGGTGTCATCTGCAACTTATCAACTGTCCCTTTTATTCTTCCTTTGCCCTTACAATGTTAGTGCATCGTTTTTAGTCAAGAATCTGTCTGCCTCTGTGTTAGGAATATTCAATGTTTTATCCTCCATTGCTATCTGGGAAGAGTGTTCACAAATGCACGGTACATTGAGAGAATTAAAAAAACCCAACATCTTCTTTACTGAGATATTCTTCAGTTTTAGAGCCAGTCCACTCCTGGTAATCTCTCACACAAGCTGAAATATTGTTTTAGAATTCAACTTGAAAAGACTACTTGGAATTTTTTGGCCTGACCAAGATCACGTGTTGTTCACCTAAACTCCAGCAGATTCAGAGTCGGTCAGTTCAAGATTTCCTCCTGAAATAAACGTTCCATACAGGAATCAGTTGAATGAATCTTCTCTGGACTGATTTGCATGTCAGTATGCCCATTGGTCTCTCGATGTTGTCTTGCCACTGCTCTGCAAAACTGGAGAAAATCTTCCTTAATTTTGCATGTATTCTGTTTCAGATAGTTTCTACATTTATGGTACTCCGTCAAAGCTTTATGCACACATATTATTTTATTATGTCATCCAGGTGCACAATTCCTCTATGCCTCAAGTCAATCTCTCCATTGAAATAATACATTGCCTTTCAATTCAACCGGCCAACATCTTTGAGTGCACAGACAATATTTCCAACAATATTCCATACAATATTTTTCTGTTCTCTTGACTCACCTTAATCTCTTTATCGTTTCAAATCTTCTTCAAATCTTGCTTTTCTAACAGTTTCAAATGTCTGCATTCCTCCCTAATACAGACAGAATATTTGGCCAAAGAAATAGATTGTGGCCACATTCCAATGGAATTGACAATGTAATATTTTAATCAATGTCTAAACTATGAACTATGGTAAAGTGTTTTGCAGTCCCATCACTCAGTTCCCTAAACTCAAAGTAGGGACAGATGGTGTGGAATGTGTGTGGGTAGAATGGAGGAACGGCAAAGGTGAAAAAAACATAGCTGGAGTTATGTACAGATCTACGAATCGTAGTCAGGAGCTAGGGTAGAGGACACATCGGGAGGTAAAAAAGATGTGTAGTAAAAGCAGAGTTATAATGATTGGGAGGATTTCAATATGTAGCTGGACTGGGAAAATCAGGTTGGTAGTGCTTTGTAAGAAAAGGAATTTGTGGAATGTCTACAAGATGGCTTTTTCGAGCAGCTTATGGTGCAGGCAACGAGTAGTACTGGATTTAGTGTTGTGCAATGAAGCAGACTTGATAAGGGAGCTTAAGGTAAAGAAAAACTTTAAGAGGCAGTGATCATAATATCATTGGACCTACTCTTCAATTTGACAGGGAGAAGATAGAAGAGTAAACAATTATTACCACTTATTAAAAGCAAATACAAAAGCATGAGGGAAGAACTGGGTTGAATTGATTGGGAGAGTAGGCTAACAGGAAAGACAGTGGAACAGTAATGGCGGGAGTTTCTGGGAGTAATTCAGCAGACGCAGCAGAGATTCATTCCAAGCTAAAAGAAGCATGGTATAGGGAGGATGAGGCAACAATGGATGACAGGGGAAATCAGGGTTAGCGTAAAAGCAAAAGAGAAATCAGATAACATGGCAAATGGCAGTGGGAAACCAGAGGATTTGGAAGCTTACACATACCAGTACAGGGCAACAAAATAAGAATTAAGAGGAAGAAGGTTAAATATAAGGGTAAACTAGCCAGTAATAAAAAAAAGACTAATACTTTCTTTAGATATATAAAGTGCAAAATAGAGGCAGAAATGGATATTGGGACGTGGAATACGACGCTGGAAATATAGCAATGGGAAACTAGTAATGGCTGAGAAACTGAACAATTATTTCACGTCAGTTTTAACAGTGAAAATACCGATAGTATTCCAGAAATTCAAGATAGTGCTTGGGATGAAGCTTGGGACAAAGCTTATTAGGACAAATTGCTCAAAACACTAAATGGGTAAATAAACTGGACCAGATAGACAATATCACAGAGTGCCAAGGGAGATAGCTGAAGAAATAATGGAGACATTTGTGGTGATCTTTCATGAATTTCTAGAATCATGGAGAGGCTCAGAAGACTAGAAAGTTGCAAATGTGACACCCTCTTTAAAAAGGGAATAAGGCAAAAGGCAGAAAGTGACAGACCGATTACCACAACCTCAGTCATGTGTAAGATCCTGGAATCCATTGTGAAGGATGAGATTTCTGAATACTTGCAAGAATTGTAAAACTGGGTAAAGTCGGTATGGTTTCGTCAGGGGGACGTCATGCCTCATAAATCTGTAAGAGTTATTGAGGGTGTAACAAGCAAGTGAGACAAAGGAAAGCCCGTTGATGTTATCCACCTGGACTTCAAGAAGGACTTTGACAAAGTGCCACACAGGAGGCTGTTGAGTAACATAAGGTCCCATTTTGTTGGATGCAATGTACTAAGGTGTACAGAAGCTTGGCTGTCTGGCAGAAGGTAGAGAATGGGGATAAAAGGGTCCTTCCCAGGATAGCAGCCAATGACCACTATGTTCCTCAAGGCTCAGTGTTGGGACCACAACTTTTTACTTTGTACATTAACGATCGATATTAAGGAACAGAGGGAAGTCTGGGTAGGCTTTTAGATGAAACAAAGGTAGGTAGAGGGACAGGTAGAATTGAGGAGGCAGGGAGGCTGCAGAAGGATTCAGATAGAATAGGAGAGTGGGAAAAGAAGTGGCAGATGGAATACATCTTGGGAAAGCGTGAGGTGATGTACTTTATGAACAGGGAGAGAGGCATGGACAATTTCATAAATGAAAAGGAAATTCAGAAGTCTGAAGTGCAAACAGAGTTGTGATTCCTTGCAGAGGAATGTCTCAAGGTAAACTTGCAGGTTGAGTGAATAGTTAGAAAGGTGTTGTGTCTGCCACACAGTGTGTTTAAAATCTTCTATTCAGTAAAAGAACTGTGACTCAACTCTTACAAACAGTAATATTTGTTTATTGAGCACAGTCAATGCTAGTGTGCTAGTACAATAAAGTTTACTATAAAGTAATGGAAAATACTGCAAAACTGTCTGAAGCTTTTACTTAACTTTGGTTGACCGTGTACCAGCACACTAGAACTTGGCCAGGCTCCACGTGGTGATGCCTTCTTATTCTTCCGATGGTCTTGGAGTTGTCTTTTTTCTCGGTGGATATTCTCCAGTTACAGTACTCTGCGCGGTTTTGATGTATTCTTATCCTTCCAAGTCTTCAAGCCCTTGGGACTGTATGGAGGATCTGCAATGGAATGATCAGGTTCGTTTACCCTGATCAATCAGACTCAACTAGGGTTTGGCGTATTGATGACCCAAAGGCGACATTCCAATGTCCCAGTAAGGGCCATCTTCAGGAGGGTATTGCAGGGTCTGTACTCTAGGCTGTCAGGTTTGTTTGCAAACCATCTGTAGGGATCTGCAGCCTGTCTGGATTCTGCAGCATTTAGATTAGCGCATGTGGATTAGCACAGAGAGTTTACACAAGGCTGGGATCCATTTGCCAACATGCTTTAATCACTGTTCATTTTTGTAACTCCATGATAAGTTTATTAATGTCCATAATACGTTCATTGTTTTGGGTGACCTATCTGGTCAGAAAGACAAATACAATGATGGCATTTATTTTCAGAGGACTGGAATATTAAACCAGAGATGGATTTCTGAGTCTTTACAAGGCTCTGATCGAAGCATAATTGGAGTATATTGTGGGAGCATCATTTAAGATATATCTAGACAGATACATGAATGGGCAGGTAGCAGAGGGATACAGATCCTTAGAAAATAGCCGTCAGGTTTAAACAGAGGATCTGGATCGGTTCAGGCTTGGAGGGCTGAAGGGCCTGCTCCTGTGCTTGGATATTCTTTGTTCTTTGTTCTTTATTATTCATTCTAAAAATTGCAAGTTTTCAACTGACTGTATTCTACAATTTAATGCATAAAACACTTATTTATTTGACAGTGCATGTTACATTATTGTCATTTCTAAATTAGAGTAATAGAATCATAGAGATGTACAGTATGGAAACAGACACTTTGTTCCAACCTGCACATGCTGACCAGATATCTCAACCCCAATCTAGTCCAACCTGCCCGGACCCGAGCCATATTCCTCCAAACCCTTCCTATCACATACCCATCCAGATGCCTTTTAAATGTTGCAATTGTACTTGCCTCCACCACTTGCTCTGGCAGCTCATTCCATACACATACCACCACCTGCAGGAGAAAGGTGCCCCTTAGGTCTCTTTTATTTCTTTCCCCTCACACGCTAAACATATGCCCTCTACTTCTGGACGCCCCCACCTCAGGGAGTACACCTTGTCCATTTACCCGATCCATGTTTTTCATGATTTTATAAACCTCTATACAGTCACCCCTCAGCCTCCGACACTCCACTGAAAACAGCCCTGGCTTATTCAGGCTCTCCCTACAGCTCAAATGCTCCAACCCTAGCAACATCATTGTAAATATTTTCTGAACCCTTACAAGTTTCACAACCTCCTTCTGATGGGAAGGAGAGCAGAATTGCATGCAATATTCCAAAAGTGCCTAACTAACTTTCGATAGACCCACAACATGACCTTCCAACTCCTGTACTCAATACTCTGACCAATAAAGGAAAGCACACTAATCGTCTACTTCACTGTCTTATCTATCCGCGATTCTACTTGCAAGGAACAATGAAATTGCTCTCCAAGGTCTCGTTGTTCAGCAACACTCCCTAGGATATTCGACAATAAGAGTATAACTCCTGTTAAGACTTGCTTTCCCAAAATGAAGCACCTCGCATTTATGTAAATTAAACTCCATCTGCCACTCCTAAGCCCATTGGCCCACTTGATCAAGATCCTGTTGCAATCCGAGGTAATCTTCTTCACTGTTCACAACACCTCCAATTTTGGTGTCATCTGCAAACTTACTAACTGTACTTCTTATGCTCACATTCAAATCATCTATATAAATAACGAAAATTAGTGGATTCAGCACTGATCCTTATGGCACTCCACTGGTCACAGGCCTCCAGTCTGAAAAACATCCCTCCACCACCACCCTCTGTCTTCTACCTTTGAGCCAGTTCTGTATCCAAATGGCTAGTTCTCCCTGTAGTCCGTGACATCTAAGCAGACTAACCAGTCTTCCATGGGTAAACTTGTCGAACGTTTACTGAAGTTGAAATAAATCATGTCCAACTCTCTGCCCTCATCAATCCTCTTTGTTACTTGTGTAAAAATCTCAATCAATTTTGTGAGATATGATTTTCCACTCACAAAGCAATGTTGACTCTCCTTAATCAGCCTGTGCCTTTCCAAATACATGTATGTCCTGTCCCTCAGGGTTCCCTCCAAAAACTTGCCCACCACTGCTGTCAGGCTCACTGGTCTATAGTTCCCTGGCTTGTCCTTACCGCCCTTCTTAAACAGTGGCACCACAATCGCCAACCTCCAGTCCTCTGGCACCTCACCTGTGACTATCAATGATACAAATATCTCAGTAATAGGCCCAGCAATCATTTCCCTGGCTTCGCATAGAGTTCTCGGGTACACCTGATCAGGTCCTGGGGATTTATCCACTTTTATGCGTTTCAAGACATCCCACACATCCCCCTGTGTAATATAAACATTTTGAAGATGTCACCATTTATTTCCCTACATTCTATATCTTCCATGTCATTTTCCACAGTAAACATTGATGCAAAATGCTCATTTCTTATGTCCCCTCGCTCCTGCGGCTGCACACAAAAGCCTCCTTGCTGATCTTTGAGGGGACCCTATTCTTGCCCTATTTTCTCTATTTTCCTTAATGTCTTTGTAAAATCCTTTTGGATTCTCCTTAATTCTATTTGTCAATGTTATCTCATGTCTCCTTTTTGCCCTCCTGATTTCCCTCTTAAGTATACTCATACTGCCTTTGTTCTCTTCTAAGGATTCATTCAATCTAGTCAGACAACATGTCCTTTTGCTGTACAAAACAAAACGTGCACTCTTTACTTTTGTATCACAAAATGTTCTTAGGTGTTTATATTTTAGTTCCATCAATATAGAATCAACTTAATTGATCAGTTGAATAATTGTAGTTAATATTTCATCATTGCCCAATTCACAATCATGGCAAACCCCTGATTATTGTTCAGGTCAGTAAACCCACTACGTTGCAATCATGACCGACATTAAAAATGGATTCCAAAAGGCTTCAATTCAGGCACAGTCCTACTGGACGTCATAGCTACCTGCTGCACTCAGTGAGACACTGACCTGCTCCTGAATCTGTCCAGATAATTTCCAACCTGGGTCAGGGCAATCATTCAAACATTCCTTCAAAGTAAATCATTTGGATTTCACCTTGGGCAGGAGGAAACTAGCCAACAGACTATCACAGTCAAATCCAGACCCAGAGAGCAGTTGTATGGACATGGAGTGTCAGAATCACATGGTGTTGCTTATGGTGCTGACACCTGGCATGTCCCCCATACTCCATCCATCTGCTCTCTGGACCAGACACTGGGAGAAAATGTTCACAATTGACAATATAATGCAGCATCTTGTGTCGCACAGTGAATCATCTGAAATAAAATCGAATAAACGTACCTTCACATTCACCAGTATCAAAATAAATTTGTGCATGTCTGTGGATAGTCAGATATTAATACATGGGTCACCCAACAGAATGTACCTGAAGAAACCAGGAGCTAATGGCTAGTCAAAAATCAGTTTAATAACTGAACTTGGTGGATTTTGTCTGGTTTAGGTAACCATACACATTGTGCTGACACTCAGGTGAATACACCTCACTCCCTCACACATTCAACAACTGATGAGAATCCTCAAGCCAAATGAAACTTGAAACATAGAACAGTACAGCAAAGTAAGAGCCATTCAGCCCTCAATGTTTTGCTAGCCTTTTATCCTATTCTAAGATCAGACTAACCTACATAACCTTCAATGCAATAAATTCCATGCACCTTTCCAAGAGTCTTCGTAATTATCCCTAATGCATCTGACTCTACATCCATTCTTCCCCCACCACTCTGTGTGTAAAGAATCTACCTCTGACATCTCCCCTAACATTTTTCCAATCACATTAAAATTTTCTCCAATGTTGATAGTCATTTCTGCCATGGGAAAAGACTCTGGCTATCCAATATTTGTCTCTCAACATCTTGTGCACTTTTATCAAGTTACCTCTCATCCTTCTACGCTCCAGGGAGAAAACCCCGCACTCCCTCAAACGTTCTTCCTGAGTCATGTCCTCCAGTCCTGGCAGCATCCTGGTATATCTCCCCTACACATTCTCTGAGGCTTCCACATGTTTCCCATAATGAGGTAACCAGATCTGAACACAATATTCCGAGTGTGGTTGAACCACAGCTTTATAGAACTAAGCATTAAACTCGCTGCTCTTAAACTCAATCCCGCTGATATTGAAAGCCAGCACACCATCACCTTGTTAACAACTTTATCAACTTGGGTGGTAATTTTAAGGGATCTATGGACACGGGTCAAGATCCCTTCTGTTCCACCACATTGTCAAGTATTCTGCCTTTAACCCTGTATTCTGTATGCAAATGCAACCTTCAAAAATAAAACAATTCGCATGTTTTACGTTTGATCTCTATTCGCCCTTCTCAGCCCAGTTTTGCATCCCATCAATGTCCCATTGCAATCTACAATAGCCCTCCAAACTATACACAACTCCGCCAAACTTCCTGTCATTGGCAAACTTAGTAACCCACCATTCAAACTCCTCATCAAAGTCATTTATAAAAATTACAAACAGCACAGGTGACAGAGCCAATTTCAGTGGAACACCACTTGTCGCAGAACTCCAGGCTGAATATTTTTCATCTGCTACCCACATTCTGTCTTCAATGGGCCAGCCAAATCCATATCCAGACAGCCACATCTTCCTGCGTCTCATGCTTCCTTATCTACAGAATGCGCCTACAATGGGGAACCTTATCAAACACCTTTCTAAAATTCTTGTTTACCACATCTACCTGGTGCCTTCATCAATGTTGTTTTTCACATCTTCAGAGAATTCAATAAGGTTTGTGAGGCATGACCTGCTCACCACAAAGCAATGCTGACTATCACTAATCAAACTGTGGTTTTCTAAGTAATTGCAAATGCTGTCTCTCAGAATCATCTCCAATACGTAGCCCACCATTGATGCAAGACAGATTGTTCTGTCATTCCCAGCGTTGTCCCTATTCCCTTTCCCAAACAAGGGAATAACATTTGCCACTCTCCAGTCATCTGGCACTTTTTCAATGGACAGTGAGGACGCAAAGATCATCACCAAAAGTACCCAATCTCTTCCGTAACTTCCTGGAGTAACCTCGGGTAACCCCATATCACGCGGGGATTTATCTATCCTTATGTTTGTACTTCAATCAGTCTGTATTTCCCTTCAACTTGTCTACACGCTGCCCAACCAACTGATTGACTGCTTTCCATTTCAGTGTAGTATACAGTGCTGACTTCCTGAAGTAGTAAGGTTCCCAACATTCTGCGAATTACGGAATGAAAATAAAAGAATGCACCAGTGTTTTCATGATGAAGGGCTTAAGCCTGAAACATTGGCTCTCTGCTCCTTGGATACTGCTTGACCTGCTGTGCTTTTCCAGCACCACACTTTTCGATTCTGATCTCTGCAATCTTCATGTTCTTCATTACTGAGGGCTGTCCCCTCACACACTAAGTGGGGAATTAATCAACAGAAACTCATTGTATGTGGAGATGACTGCTCACGTCTGGAAAGTTCCATTTGATGAAATCATTTTTTAAAAAAATAAATTACATTTCAATAAATATTCATTCAGTAAGAGTTAAAATTTGGTTCATGGTTTGGGCTGCCTGTTAAGAAACAGTGAATGACTGAAGCACTCCGAAGTACAGAGTATTCCAGGTGTTATATTCTAGCTTTCGTTAATGCTGGGAGTATTATCAGACACACTGATGTGATAAGGGAATGAGTTGACATGGACAGGTGTGACATTTTTGCCATTACAGAGACGTGTTTGAGAGAGGTCATGGCTAACAACTCAATATTCTGTTCCACTGGAACTATAGATGGGACAGGGCAGGATGTTAAAGCAAGACTGATGATGTTACAGATATAGGAAAGCAAGGCTGGAGATGGTACAGAGAGAGGAAAGCAAGGCTGGAGATGGTACAGAGAGAGGAAAGCAAGGCTGGAGATGGTACAGAGAGAGGAAAGCAAGGCTGGAGATGGTACAGAGAGGGGAAAGCAAGGCTGGAGATGGCCGAGAGATAGCGTGGCCTGTGCATGATAGAACAGGTTTGAGAATTTTTTAAAAATTTAAAAACAGAAAATGGGGAGAGGTGTAGCAGCTTTAGGTTAGGAGAGATAGGGGAGGGATGTAGGGTCTAGAGGAGATGACAGGGATAAATAGAGAGACACACATAGATGGTTTAAAAGCGGAATTTTGCGATCTCTCATTAGAGAAAATATTGTAGAAATTTGTGGAATAGACAAGGCACTGGAAGGAACTGAATGAGTGAGAATTTCGACTGTCCAATCACAAGAGAAATAGAGTCAGTCTCATACAGCACAGGAGAGGCCCTTCAGTTGATAACAACAATAATAAAAAAGGCCCTGCAAACGCTGGAAACCCCTCCTTCCTAACGTCTGGCGGCTAGGGCTAGACTTGCGAGAGGTGTCCTGCAGACTCCTCAAGCAACAATGTGACATAACAAAGTCTCACGGCGTCGGATTAAACACTGATGTATAAACCTCCTGCTGACTCCCCTCCCTCAGCCTCACGGTGTCAGATCAAACACTGACACAGAAATCTCCTGCTGACCCACCTCCCTCAGCCTCACGGTGTCAGATCAAACACTGACACGGAAACCTCCTGCTGACTCCCCTCCCTCAGCTGCACGGTGTCAGATCAAACACTGACACAGAAATCTCCTGCTGACCCACCTCCCTCAGCCTCACGGTGTCAGATTAAACACTGACACAGAAACCTCCTGCTGACTCCCCTCCCTCAGCCTCACGGGGTCAGATCAAACACTGACACGGAAATCACCTGCTAACTCACCTCCCACAGCCTTATGGTTCCTCGATATTGAAAAACACTTCGAGGAAGCACTGAGAGAGTGATAAAGCTGGACAACATATACTGGGTGGGTCATTTCAAAACATCAAAAGGACATAACTGTGAGTCTGGTTTTGCACCGGGTGAGGAGGCAACGACTGAGAGGGGGAAACATCTTTGATCTCATCCTCACCAATCTATGGGCTGCAGATACATTTATCGATGACCTTATTGGGAATGGTGACTACCACATGCAATATTTCTGGAGAATAAAATTCCACTTTAACATTGTGAATGGGTCAGTGGGATGATCTACTTTAGTCTCCTCCAGATGGCAGTCTTCAGCTAATCCAAAACATTTCATGTGGTATCTACAGGTGGCTGGAGAGATTGGATAATGCAAAGACTGTGGCCATGATAACATTCCATTCAGTCTGTTCCTGCTGGGATGCAGCACTGGGACCTACCTGACAATGTGGGAAGCTATCCGGGTGTGTCCTGTACACACACAGACAAAACGTCAGGCAACCAATGACTGCCCCATTCTTCTAATTCTTATCATTAATAAAGGGATGGATGATGTCATCTACAGTGGGATCAAGCAGCACTTTCTCAGCACCAACCTGATCACTGAAGCTCAGTATGGGCTCTGCCAGAGCCACTCATTCCCTGAGCTCATTGAAGCCTTGGTTTAAAGGTAGCCAACAAGCAAACAAACAGTTGAATTCTAGAGTAGAGGCCAGAGTGACTGCACTTAACAGCAGCATAACTGCATTTGAACTAGTGTCATATCCAGGATTAAAAGCAATGCTGGATCAAATAGGAAACATCTGAACTGGCTGAAGTCATACCTGGTACAAAGGATGGTGACTGGGGTTTGGGGGAAAGCAGCCATCTTAGCTCCAGGACAACTCTGCAGCAGTCCCCAGTGGAGGTTTTTCTGGGTAAGCCTGGAAATCAGAAATGGAAAGGTAAGGCACCAAACTCCTATGGGACGATAGGCCTGCTCTCTCGTTGGACAGCGACAACTGGTGGTAGTTTAATTGGATAGCTATCATGACTCAAGTAAGGGAGAGGTTGAGTAGTAACAATTCTCTTAGTCAATGCAGGAATCAAACCCACACTGTTAGCATTAATCAACGCTGCAAACCAGGTGTCCAACTGATTGAGCTAACCAAGCCCTCACTCAGCTCTTTGTGGTAGATATTGTAATACTATTCCATTCAGGTATGTTGTTAAACACTTCTGAGGCAGGTGGAAGTAGAAGCAAGCTTCCTAGCTCAGTGGGAGAGACAGCATCAGTGAGCTGTAAGAGTGCTCTCTGCCCTGGGCCCAGTAATTTTCATCTGTTTGATAAATGACCATCTCTACACTGTAAAGTCACAAGTGAGGATGTTTGCCAATTATTGGACAATGTTCAGCACCATTTACGCAGATACTGAAGCAGTCCTGATCCAAATACCACAGGACCTGGAAATATGCAGGTGTGTGCTTACAAATAACAAGTTGTCATTTCCATTACACATGTGCCAGACAACGGTTACCTCTAACAATAGAAAATTGACCATATCCTCTAACGGTGAATGCCACCACCATCACTGAACACCTACCTAGCAATATCCCAGGGATTACTGTTGACCAGAACTGGACTGACCATAGAATTTCATTACCCATTCCTGTGAAGGGCTTCTGCTAAAACATTGACTCTCCTGTACCTCAGGTGCTGCCTGACATGTCATGCTTTTCCAGCACCACACTTTGACACATATTAATTCGTTTGCTCCAAGAATATGTCAGGGGCTAGGAATCCTGCAGAAACAACTTAACCCATGGTTTCCGAAAGACAACAAACCATGGAATGTGCGTGTGATGGAATACCAACCATTTGCCTGGCTTAGTACAGCTTCACCCCTCACCCATTGACACTCAGGTGCAGAAATTCCTGCCATCTACACGGTGCTCTGCAGGTATTTACCAAGGCTCCTTACAACGTACCTCTGAAAACACCACCATCAAGAAGGACAAGGGAGGCAGATTCATGGGACCCCCACCATATTCGCATTCTATTCCAAGCCATCCACTATCCTGGTTGGCAAGTATATTGCTGTTCCTTCATTGTCACTGTTTCAATGTCCCTCCCGAACGGTATTGGAATTCTAACTACAACACATGGACTGCAGTGGTTCATTGCAGCAGCTCACCACCACCTTCTCAAGGGCAACAAGGGACAGGCTATAAATACTGTCCCAGACACATTCCAAGAATAAATTGAAATGAAAAATACTGTCCAAACATGCCCAGTGCTGAACCCTGTGCTTTGGGTTTTATGAACTCAGGCTGATTGGGTCCAGGCAGTAACCTGTTTACTGTGAACAACTGAAGGAATATGTTGTTTGAAACAATCTGTCAGTCTCTCAGAGGCATGGCCTACATACCGAGCATCACACAGACAATGGCATTCACATTCCACATTACTGAGCACTGAGATAGATAGAAGCAACTGAAAATGTACTCATACCTTACTGTAACATTTTTAAACACAGTGATGTTATTGCCACGAAAAATGATGATGAGTGGATATAACCAGGGAGAAAATGAGGACGGCAGATGCTGGAGATCAGAGTCAAAAAGTGTGTTTGTGAAAAAGCACAGCCGTTCAGGCAGCACCTGAGGAGCAGGAGAGTCGACTATTAGTTCACAACATTAATGCAAGGGAAAATAATTGTATAGTTTCAAAGTCTTTTCACTTAATAATAATTTGGTCTTGGGTGTGGAAATGAGACACAGCATTTCAATGCTCCATACTGTGATTTGTGCACTGTTTTCATCATGTTGTTATAAAAAGTTAACTGAATAAAGGGGAGATTTTGTGCTTATTGATCAATCTAAAAGTTGGTATTATGAAAGGATTTCGGACCTTCAGTAAACAGATTTTGCTGTTAATGGTTAGAACAACGCTGCAAACAGTTACATAGAACTTTTCAGATCAAGTCACACACAAAGACGTTGAGCTGGAATCATACTGGCCATCAATGGAGCTGCACAATTCTGTTTGGATACTGACATTGTGGAGCTAACATACACTGGATGTGGTTTATGAGGGATTCAATGTAAGATGCCATGTGCTGCAGGAGCCCATCACCTTTAAAACACCGTCACTCCGGATCGGGTCCAAGGTGCAAAATTAGAGTTTAGGTGGCATACCAGAAGAGATATCCTTACAATACATGGTTGTTTCCAGGTCATTGTTATAAATATTGAACTGTGTCTGAACCTGTGTCATGTGCTAGTCCATTGACCAGTCTGCCCCACACACATCTCCCTGTTGTTCAGGTATGTCTTTAACCAGTCTATTGTGAGGGATTGTATCAGTAACTGCCCAGCTCCAGTTTGGAAGCTCTCTGGTCAGATTTTGGAGATGGCCAGTGTATTGGAGGTCATGGTGAGGTCCAATAACACTGCATCTGAATTCAGGCTTTTTCTCAAAGTCACTTCCAACAGCTTTGCTGCCTGCAAGATGGTGTGTTCACTGATCTGAACATGAATCAGCTGTTTACTACAGTCACTGAATTGTGTAATAGTTAGGTGTGCGCTCTGGTAATTCAATTATTGTTCACTTCAATTGTTTTCAACTGAAAAAAATGATGTTTGGTTTATTTTAAAATATGTAAGAAACAAAGTGATATTAACTCTTCATTATACAAAATGTAAAAGTGACCTGTTGTATATTTCCCACGGGCTAATAAAAAAAAGTCAAATATTGCCTGTAAAGCAGGATTCTGTGAACAGGACTATGTCACCGACAACATCACCATCCTCTCCGGTAGATTCTGTTCCATTGACAGGACATAGCCAGGCAGAGGGCGCTGCTCCTTTGTATATAGTCAATATCCTGCTCAGTCTTGATGCTGGATCCTGTGGCTGCTAGACTGCTCTGTGGCAGGTTCAGGGGGAATCAATAAAAGGGAAAATATAATTGACAACTTCATCACCGATCTGCCTACTGCAGATACATCTCTCCATTTCATATATCAGTAAGAATGGTCACTGCACAATGTGGAGCAAGGGCTATCTTCACATTTTGCAGACACTCCTCACCATGATATGGGTTCCTAATAGGACAGACTTTAAACAGATTGAGCAGCGAATGATGATGCATCTATGAGTTGCAATGGGCCATGAGCAGCAGCAGAACCATACTCTGTACAACTCAGTGTGTAACCTCACGGTCCAACATATCTCCCACTGTACAGTAACCATCACGGTCCGACATACCTCCCACTGTACAGTAAACATCAAGGACTGGCATACCTCCCACTGTACAGTAACCGTCACACCCCGACATACCTCCCACTGTACAGTGACCATCACGGTCCGACATACCTCCCACTGTACAGTAACCATCACGGCCCGACATACCTCCCATTGTACAGTAACCATCACAGCCTGACATACCTCCCACTGTACAGTAACTGTCACGATCCAACATACCTCCCACTGTACAGTAACCATCACGGCCCGACATACCTCCCACTGTACAGTAAGCATCACAGCCCGACATACCTCCCATTGTACAGTAACCGTCACGATCCAACATACCTCCCACTGTACAGTGACCATTATGGTCCAACATACTTCCCACTCTACGGGCGCCATCAAGAGCGGCATGGTGGCTTAGTGTTTAGCACTGCTACCTCACAGCGCCACAGTCCTAGGTTCGATTCCGGCCTTGCGTGATTAACTGTGTGGAATTTACACGTTCACCCCTTGTCTGCATGGGTTTCTTCCACAAGCCAGGTGAATTGGCCATTCTAAATTGTTGAGTGTTTTAGTCAGAGGGAAATGGGTGTGGGTGGGTTACTCTTCAGACGGTTGGTGTGGACTGGTTAGGCCGAAGGGCCTGTTTCCACACTGTAACGAATCTAATCTACTCTCCAATGTTAATGTCAGGAATATGATGGAATAATCACTTATTGGAATGAGTGCAACTCCAACAGCACTCTAGTATGGACTTACTCGCAACAGGCAACACAGTTGTGCGGGGAAGATCATGTCTCACAAACTTGATTGAATGTTTTGAGGAAGTCACAAAATTGACTGAGAAGGGCATGGGGCTGGATGTTGGCCGTTTGGACCTTAGCAAGGCCATTGTTATGGTTCCTTATGGCAGCCTCATACAGAAGGTGAAGTGACATGGGTTCAGCAGTCAGTTAGTAATATGGATAGTAAACTGCTTGGTCATAGATGACAGTGTCGTGGTGGAACAGTGTTTTTGTGACTGGAGATCTGTAAATAGATCGGCGGAGTTGCAGATTGTGTGGATGGTTGCCAGATAATACAGCAGGATGTAGGTCAGCTGCAGACTTGGACAGAGAAAACACAGATGTAACTTTATTTGGACAATTGTGACGTGATGCATTTTGGAAGGTCTATTGCAGGAGAGAAGTATAAAGTAGATGGAAAAACTATTGGCTGCATCAACATCCGAAGGGATCTTGGCGTACAGCTCCACAGTTCCCTGAAAGTGGATAGGGTGATCAAGAAGACTGACGGCAAACTTGCAGACAGGCATCAGAGCATGCAGTATGAAAATTAACAGGACATATTGCAGGTATAAAGAAACTTAGTTCAAAGTACATTTAGAATATTGTGTACAGTACTGCTTGCCACACGATATGGAAGTGTTGGAGAGGGTACGGAAAAGGTTTACCAGCATGTCCTCTGGTTTGGAGGGTATTTGCCAGAAGGAGAAATTGAACACACATGGATTATTTGCACCTGGGCATCATTGGCTATGGGGCTACCTGATAGAGATTTACAAAATTATCAGAGGTATAGATGGAAGGACAGTTAGAGGCTTTTTCCCCCAGAGTAGAAATATCAATTACTCAGGACTGTAGATTTTAGGTAAAAGGGAGAAAGTTCAGGAGATGTGATAGGTAAGTTTTTTGCTGTTCCAGACGGAATGTGAAAGTGCCTGGAATGCACTGATAGAGGGGAAGAAGCCAATATAGCAAGGTTTAAGAGGGATCTTGGCACAAGTATGAGTAAGTAGGGAATAGAATGACATAGAAGGTATCGGAGCAAAAACTTTTGTTTTAACTTTAAGAGGGCATCATGTGTCAGTACGGGCTTGCTGGGCTGAAGGGCCTGTTCCTATGCTGGTCTGTTCTTTAAGACAAGGTTTGGTCGCGGGCATGGCGAGATGCTGACTGAATGATGACTGATGATCAACAGCCACATTATTGTGGATCCCTTCCCTCATCAGCTTGCAGCTTCATATCCTTCCCCTCTGTGGGGAAACACAATATTTAGAAGTTGACATGAATGTCAGAGCTGGTAACTGCACCCACCAATGATGGCATCTGACACATGCCAGCATCACCATGCCATCCCAGCACATCTCTGAACCACTGACCGTACACTTCTGTACTTGAATGCTGCAGCTCAGGGTGCACTGACAACTCTCATTGGAATGCTGCTTCAAGGACACTGTGCTCAGGGACACACTCCCAGCTCATGGACTTTCCCTCTGGGCTGCTCACTCCGTGTTTTGCACAGTCAATGCTGCTTCAAGGACACTGTGCTCAGGGACACCCACCCAGAACATGAACTGTCCCTCTGGGCTGCTCCCTCCGTGTTTGCACACAGTCAATGCTGCTGAAAGGACACTGTGCTCAGAGACACCCATCCGGCTCATGAACTGGCCCTCTGGGCTGCTCATTCTGTTTTTGTACACACTCACTTTGAGCTGACTTGAATGCTCACAGAATTATTGCCTTGTCTTACCCTGCTCTCAACAGTGTTTCCCCTCAGCTAGAGCTACCAGACTCACCCACCTGCTGTATTGCCTTGGTGTTCAGCGCAGCCAAAAACCGAGAAAGTTGAGTATCATTGCCCACAGTCAGTCACGGTGCCCACACTGAGTCAAGGGGAGTCTCAGATCCCAGTCTGGGAGTTTGGACACAGTCAGTCAGCCTCTCACGGTTGTTAGGGTCAGAGTCCTTCCCCTGTGAGGGGTTGAGGAGCTGAATGTTGGGCTGTCTCATACTCCTCTTGGCTCTTTCTGCTCTATTGGGGGATAGTTCCTCCTGGAATGAGCGAATTATCAAGAGGCATTTGGGAGGTGGAAGTGGTTGGTACAGCTGTTAGTAACGGGACAGCTGAGGGAAAGATGGGGAGATATCCTGAGTGAGTTAGTGGGCAGCACAGGAACGAGCGAGACAGAGAAGAGGTTAGAGAGAAACCAAGAGAAGGTGCTGCATTCAGTGAGAGTAGGAGAACATGAGTCATGGTGGGAGGTGGGTGCAGTAACAGAGAGAGAGAGGGCAAGGTCACGAAGTGCAGATGGTGGCACTTACCCTGGTCACTGACGTCCTTCCTACACTGTTGGGCATTCACCTAGAAGGCTGGCACCTCACTGGGTCAATCTCAGACAAGCTAGCAGGTCTGGTGTCATGGCTTCCCCTGCTAGTCATAGAGTCAAAGAGATGTTCAGCATGGAAAAAGACCCATCGATCCAACCCCTTCATGCCGACCAGATATCCCAACGCAATCCAGTCCCACCTGCCAGCACCCAGCTAGTATCGCTCCAAACCCTTCCTATTCATATACCCATCCAAATGCCTTTTAAATGTTGCAATTGTAACAGCCTCCACCACTTCCTCTGGCAGCTCATTCCATACACGTACTACCTCTGCGTGAAAAAGTTGCCTCTTAGGTCTCTTTTATATCTTTCCCCTCTCACCCTAAACATATCCCTTCTAGTTCTGGACTCCCCGACCCCAGGGAAAAGACTTTGTCTATTTATCCTGGAGGAAGATAATGTCCCTGTCCTGCACCATGCCATCTACCAGAGCCTCAGGGGCTCAGCCACAAAGTGGGGCCCTCAGTTTACTACGTTTCCCAATCCCCCTCACCGTAATATCCAGGACATTATCGGATTGTCAATCCAAGAGTGTAGTGGCTTTTTTGAAGATGGCATCTGCAGCAGGGAATCCGGTGCATTCTGGGATATCTGGGCAGTGGGCAGCAGTTTTTATACCTATAACAAAGCGGAACATAATCATTGGGCTCGTACCAGATGAAAGAATGGATATAGAGGCAGGACAGGTACTTCAGGAGACAGATTCAGGATGTTGTTATTATGAGAACGTTCACTTAGACTTGTGGAGACAAATCCTCTATGAAACTGACAGAAATGAGATTGGCCAAGTCAGGCCCTTGTCTTGTGCAGATTTTGTTGTGCAAACTATTGGAAGTTATCAACTTAAAGAGAGAGAGGACTTATAAAGGAGATTCCCATCCTTAAAAGAAGCTGGGGAGAAAATTCCCCTGCCATATTTCCTCATTATTCATCATTTTCGGTTCCTCACTGAATAAAGGCAAAGTGTCAGAGACCTGCTGATACTGTAGCTTAGTTTAGTATTAAGCAAGAGGCTGACTGAATACTTACAGATCGGAATTCTGCGCGGCAGGAAGAATGGACCCTTAGAAAATCCCAGAGGAATCCAGGACTGTCAGCTTGAATTGTTGCATGGAAAGATGTGTGTAATTAATCTGGCTGTTTGGTTTTCATGGCGAGATTCGTACAGTTGATGTAATTTACTTGATTTGATGAGCGAACACATAGTAGTCTGCTTAAAAATAGAAGCTATGAGGTCCAGTTGAATGTACCAAGCAACCTGGAGAAGTGCAAGTCAAGTCATTTAGGGACAGCAATCAATAGAAAGAATACACAATAAATGAGCATCCTGTCAGTGTGCTAGTATAAATATCTCCCTATTGTTCCTTTTTTTTGCTTTGACAAAGGGTCAGTTAGACTCGAAATGTCAGCTCTTTTCTCTCCTTATAGATGCTGCCAGACCTGCAGAGATTTTCAAGCATTTTCTCTTTTGGTTTCGGATTCCAGCATCTGCAGTAATTTGCTTTTACCCTGAAAGTAGCCAGCATCGTCAATAATTTAAATAAGGCAGCAAATGGCACATTTCCTTTCTCAGTTCAAGTGCAGAATGTAAGAGCAGGAACTTATACAAGGATTGTATAAATAACTAGATCAATCACAGCCTGTGTACTTCTTGTAGTTCTGGTCACTATATCACATGGATGGATGGAATTAGAATGGATTGTGTAGAGGAACAATGTGAGGATTGCAGATGCTGGAAATTAGAGTCAAAGAGTGTGGTGTGGGAAAAGCACAGCAGATCAGGTAGCAGAGTGCCAGGAGAATTGACGTTTCGAGCATGTTTCATTCTTGGAGGTGGCAGAGAAGAGGTTTGTTATCCTGGGAAAGTGATAACGCAGTTATGAGGAATGGTTGAAGTGGAGGATGCTGAGAGGAGATTTGATTAGCCTGCACACGTTGTCAAGGGCCTGGATAGAGAGGGAGAGCCTGTCTTGTTCTTATTGGAGAACTCAGTTACCAGCAACACATATTTAACGTAATTGGCTGAAATATTAGAAAAGTGGTGAGGAAAGTTGTTATTTCTCCCAGAGTAAGGAAAGGATCTGAGAGTCATGCATGGAAGCGGAGTTAAGGCAGAAACTCTGGACTATTTTATAAATGTGCCTAGATCTGAACCTGAAGTCCTACAGTCTCTGTGGAATCATAACAATTATTTTTTTTTGAAAGGATGAAGCTGGATGGCACCTTCTTTTTAATCAGTGCAGACAATTTCCAGAGTAATCTGTGTTGTAGAAATTTCTGATATTTAGGCAATATCGAGAGAATCAATGTAAAGGGATCAGGGAGAGGACAGTGAGGAATAGTGTGTAAATTGATTAGCATCACAGAAATACTGATCCCAGCCTTTATACACAATGCTACTTCACTGTTGTGGGCTTTTTCTCCTTCTTGTATCAATGCTGAGAGCCTTTGATTATTCGGTTCTCAGTCTTGATGACATTGCAGTCATATTGGTCTTGTTTCATTCTATTCGTTTTACTGTTTCATTGGCCTTGTTGAAAAAGCAGGAAGAATATGGGGATGACAGCAAGTACCAGAAATCATGATGAATGTAAATTTGGGAAAAGGTTACAGAGATGGGAAGGCGTGCAAAAACAGCGGGGTATTACAGAGATATGGATTGTTCTAGGGGCTGAAGCACAGTACAATGACAAAGATAGTTTTAGGTTTTGGTTGAAGTGAAAAGTGAGCTGGACCAGCTAGATCAATATTTTGTCTACAGTAAACTTGCAAAGAAAGACTCTCCACGAAACCTGATGAAAATGATACCCGTGTCTGTCTGTATCAGAAAAAGAATCCAACGGATGTGGGAGATGGTGGGAGGGCTGAGTGGTGTTGTGAGAAGCGGTTAAAGCACACAAGGCTTACAGATAGAGCCCACACTGTGACAGGTGAACTGATCTGGCCTACCATAGAGATTCGGGTCAATGATGCAGACTGAATTCACACCAGATGAAACAAGTTTTGTTTTCGTAAAATACTTTTGAATTGTAATATTTCAGGAAGTGAGAACTTAATCTTATCTGATGCTGTGTTGAGTTGACCCTGGTCAAGTATTCCTACGTGGGAATTGTTGTCTTTCAGCAGTCACTACTGTTGTAACAATGTCAGTTCGGAATCACATGTAGATACGGATACAGAACAGGTAAGTACATTCAGAACTGAACAAGCCCAGCACATTAGGTATTTATAGCTACTCACATCTATTCTGGAAATGAGTCCCACAATCAGACCAGGAAAATCCCACACTTCCTGCCTTGCTGAATATTGTCAGCTGCTCTCACCTATCCTAGAATTGATCTCCCAAATATGATTTGGCAGATTACAGACTCTGCCCCGCCTTTGTGGGGTCAGCTGCTCGCACCTATTCCTGTATGGTGTCCCACAGTTAGAACAAGCAGGTCCCAAACTCAATAATACATCTATACATTTGCAGTTTAATAGCATGCTTTCCTCTTCAAACTATAGTCAAACATGCAAACTAAAGATTATTTTCTCTGTGCCTGCAAATATCAGTCTCTGTGACATCCATCATGTTCTGTCACCCTTCCCATCTCTGTAAATGCTCTACTTTCTACAAACAGTCATATGTTTATGAGATTCTTCATACACAAAATCTACCCCTACCCCGAAAAGCCTTTCCTCCTCCTGGAGACGGTCACAGATATACAGGCAGATCAAGTTTGTGAATGAGATTAGCGATAATAAGGACGTTATAGGTGAAGGGGTTTGAGATAGAGAGCTTGCAGAAGACAAAAGAAAACCTTGTATTAGCACTGCAGGAGATTAATATGACGAGGTTCTCCTGAAAAAAATGTGACTTTTCTTGGAAGATTTCATGGAGAGTATTGCAGTAGCGGGAGGAATTTCAGAGACAGTGAGATTTGAAGGGGTTAATGAAGATTCGTGATACATAGAGGGTTTTTTTAATCTGGTGGAGATTACAGAAATAAGGACGGCTGGAGGTGTTTCCCCGGATAGGGTGGGATTTAGAATGTGGAGGCTGCAGAGTTAGGGAGCTTTGTAGGGACAGAAAGTGGTTACAGATTCGGGAGTGCTGTAGGGACAAGAGGCTGTTACACAGAAGATCATACATTGGAGCACGTTAGACAACAGAGAAAATTAGAACATAGAACATAGAAGGATACAGCGCAGTACAGGCCCATCGGCACTCGATGTTGTGCCGACCGAATCCTACCTAACCTATACTAGCCCAATAACTTCCAAATGCCTATCCAATGCCCGCTTAAATGACCATAAAGAAGGAGAGTTCACCACTGATACGGGCAGGGCATTCCATGAACTCACAACCCGCTGTGTGAAGAATCTACCCCTAACATCTGTCCTATACCTACCACCCCTTAATTTAAAGCTATGTCCCCTAGTAACACCTGACTCCATTAGCGGTAAAAGGTTCTTAGTATCTACCCTATCTAAACCCCTAATCATCTTATACACTTCTATCAGATCTCCCCTAAACCTTCTCTTCTCCAATGAGAACAGCCCCAAGTGCCTCAGCCTTTCCTCATAAGATTTTCCTACCATTCCAGGCAACATCCTGGTAAACCTCCTCTGCACTCGTTCTAAAGCTTCCACATCCTTCCTATAGTATGGCGACCAAAACTGCACACAATACTCCAGATGAGGCCTCACCAGAGTCTTATACAACTGCAACATGACCTCAGGACTCCGGAACTCAATTCCTCTGCCAATAAAGCCCAGTACACCATATGCCTTCCTCACAGCACTATTTACCTGGGTGGCAACTTTCAGAGATCTGTGTACATAGACACCAAGATCCCTCTGCTCATCCACACTACCAAGTAGCCTACCATTAGCCCAGTAATCCATCATCTTGTTATTCCTACCAAAGTGAACGACTTCGCACTTAGCTACATTGAATTCCATTTACCACATTTCCGCCCAGCTCTGCAACTTATCTATATCCCGCTGTAACCTACCACTTCCTTCCTCACTATCCACAACTCCACCGACTTTTGTGTCATCCGCAAACTTGCTTACCCAGCTTTCAAGTCCTTCCTCTAGATCATTTATAAAGATAACAAAAAGCAATGGTCCCAAAACAGATCCTTGTGGTACACCGCTAGTAACTGCGCTCCAAGATGAACATAGTCCATCAACTACTACCCTCTGTCTCCTTCCAGCCAGCCAATTCCTAATCCAAACCTCTAATGTATCCTCAATGCCATACCTCCGAAGTTTTAGCATTAGCCTACCATGGGGAACCTTATCGAACGCCTTACTAAAATCCATATACACAACATCTACTGCTTTACCCTCATCCACTTCCTTAGTCACCTTCTCAAAGAACTCAATAAGGTTTGTGAGGCACGACCTGCCCTTCACAAAACCATGCTGGCTATCCCTGATCACGTTATTCCTACCCAGATGTTCATAAATCTTATCCCTTACCATTCTCTCTAAGACTTTGCCCACCACTGAAGTCAGACTCACTGGCCTATAGTTACTAGGGCTATCCCTACTCCCTTTCTTGCACAATGGGACCACATTCGCTATCCTCCAGTCCTCTGGTACTATTCCCGTTGACAATGACGACATAAAAATCCAGGCCAATGGCTCTGCTATCTCCTCCCTAGATTCCCATAGGATCCTGGGGTAAATGCCATCAGGCCCAGGAGACTTATCTATATTCATCCTTTCCAATATTCCCAAAACCTCTTCCCTGCATATTTCCAGGGCATCCATTCTAATTATTTGTGATTCCATATTCACATCAGCAACAGTGTCCTGTTCCTGAGTGAATACTGATGAAAAGTACTGATTTAATGTCTCTCCAATCTCCTCCGCCTCCACACACAACTTCCCACTACTATCCTTGACTGGACCGATACCTACCCTAGTCATCCTTTTATTCTTGACATACCTATAGAAAGCCTTTGGGTTTTCCCTAATCCTACCAGCTAAAGACTTTTCATGTCCCCTTCTCGCTTCTCTTAGCTCCCTCTTTAGCTCCTTCCTGGCTACCTTATAACTCTCAATCGCCCCAACTGAACCTTCACGCCTCATCTTTACATATGCCGCCTTCTTCCCTTTCACAAGGGACTCCAATTCCTTACTAAACCACGGCTGCCTCACAAGGCCAATTACACCATGCCTGACTGGTACATACCTATCGAGGACACGCAGTAGCTGCTCCTTGAACAATCCCCACAACTCATTAGTGTTCTTCTCTTGAAGCCTGTTTTTCCAATCCACACATCCTAAGTCATGCCTCACTGCATCATAATTTCCCTGCCTCCAGCTATAGCTCTTGCCCTGCGGCGCACGATTATCCCTCTCCATCACTAAAGTAAAAGTCACCGAGTTGTGGTCACTGTCCCCGAAGTGCTCACCTACCTCCAAGTCTAACACCTGGCCTGGTTCATTACCTAGAACCAAATCAATATAGCCTCCCCTGTTGTTGGCCTGTCGACATATTGTGTCAGGAAACCCTCCTGCACACATTGTACAAACACCGACCCATCTAATGAACTCGAGCTATAGCTCTCCCAGTCAATATCTGGGAAGTTAAAGTCCCCCATAACAACCACCCTGCTACCTTCACTCTTTTCCTGAATCATCCTCGCAATATTATCCTCTACTCCTCTAGGACTATTAGGAGGCCTGTAGAAAACACCTAACAGGGTGACCTCACCTTTCCTATTTCTAACCTCAGCCCAAACTACCTCAGATGGCAAGTCCTCTTCCATCGTCCATTCCACTGCTGTGATACTGTCTTTGACAAGTAATGCCACGCCTCCCCCTTTTTTACCCCCATGTCTGATCCTACTAAAACATTTGAACCCTGGAACGTGCAACAGCCATTCTTGTCCCTGTTCTACCCACGTCTCTGTAATGGCCACAACATCGAAGTCCCAGGTACCAACCCACGCTGCAAGTTCACCTACCTTATTCCTTATACTTCTGGCATTGAAGTATACACACTTCAATCCACCTTTCTGGTTACAGGCACCCTCCTTAGAGATCGCTGCATTATTCCTAACCTCCCTACACTCAAGGTCCTGTACCCTAAAGCTACAGTCCTGGTTCCCATGCCCGCGCGGAGTTAGTTTAAACCCTCCCAAAGAGCACTAGCAAACCTCCCCCCAAGGATACTGGTGCCCCTCAGGTTCAGGTGTAACCCATCCTTTTTATAGAGGTCCCACCTTCCCCAGAAAGGACCCCAGTTGTCCAGAAACCGGAATCCCTCCCTCCTGCACCATCCCTGTAGCCACGCATTTAACTGCTCTCTCTCCCTATTCCTCGACTCTCTATCACGTGGCACGGGTAACAAACCAAAGACTACAACTCTGTTTGTTCTAACTCGGAGCTTCCAACCTAGCTCCCTGAAAGCCTGTCTGACATCCTCACCCTTCTTCCTACCTATATCGTTGGTGCCAACGTGGACCACGATCTGGGGCTGCTCCCCCTCCCCCTTAAGGACCCGGAAAACACGATCAGCGACATCACGTACCCTTGCACCTGGGAGGCAACATACCAAACGTGAGTCCCTGTCGCCCCCATAAAACCGTCTGTCTGTACCCCTCACTATCGAGTCCCCAAGAACAATTGCTCTACCTTTCTCCACCCTACCCTTCTGAGCAACGGGGCCAGGCTCCGTGCCAGAGGCCTGAACCTCGTTGCTTGCCCCTGGTAAGTCATCCCCCCCACAAGTATCCAATACGGTATACTTGTTCTTGAGGGGAATGACTGCAGGGGGTCCCTGCACTGGCTTCCTCCTCCCAATCCCCCTCACTGTCACCCATCTATCTTGAACTTTCGGAGTAACTACTTGCCTAAAGCTCCGATCTATGACCTCCTCTGCCTCCCGAATGATCCGCAGTTCATCCAACTCCAGCTCCAGTTCCCTAACACGGGTTTGGAGGAGCTGGAGATGGGTGCACTTCTTGCAAGTGTACTCAGCAGGGACGCTAATGGCTTCCCTCACCTCATACAAAATTGTAGAGACTTGAGGAAGTTTAAGAGATGGTCACATTTGTAAGGGACGGAGAAAGGTGCACTGAATAATGAACAGGGTAATGGCTGGAGGAGGTTATGGAGATCATGAGATTTATCAGGGCGGGAGGAAATTAGTGACATTGATTGACTGATGATTGTGTGAGCTGGAGGAGATTGTAAAGATTGGGAGCTTTCTATATATCGGAGTAATTACAGACAAAGCTGTCAGGCCTTGAGAATTATTACAGAGAGAGGGAGCATTTAGAGGAGATTGCAGAGAAAGGAGTTTTATAAAATGGCCTGTATGAGTTACAGAGATAAGGAGGGGTGCTTTGACTGATGGATGTTTCAGAGGTAAATCGGATCGCCCAGCATTAATGAGGTTATGAAGACACAGTATTATTAGAGTTGGATAACTCTTGAGACTCCGTATCAACGCACACAGAAAAATTAAGGCAAGGAGTGTGTCATTTGACCCATGATGTTTGCACTAGCTCTTCGTCTGAGTTCATTGCAGAGTAGTGATCTCTTGCTTTCTCCCGTAACATTATACATTTCTCAAAGTTTGGGAGAAGATTTGTAGTCAGGTGCTCGTTGTTGTGGTTCTGTTCACCGAGCTGGGAATTTGTGTTGCAAACGTTCCGTCCCCTGTCTAGGTGACATCCACAGTGCTTGGGGGCCTTCTGTGAAGTGCTTCTGTGATCTTTCCTCCGGCATTTGTAGTGGTTTGTCTCTGCCGCTTCCGGTTGTCAGTACCAGCTGTCCGCTGCAGTGGCCGGCATATTGGGTCCAGATCGATGTGTTTGTTGGTAGAATGTGTGAATGTGTGCCATGACTCTAGGAATTCCCTGGCTGTCCTCTGTTTGGCTTGTCCTATAATAGTAGTGTTGTCCGAGTCGAACTCACGTTGCTTGTCATCTGCGTGTGTGGCTACGAAGCATAGCTGGTTGTATCATTTCGTGGCTAGTTGGTTTCATGGATGCGGATCGTTAGCTGTCTTCCTGTTTGTCCTATGTAGTGTTTTGTGCAGTCCTTGCATGGTATTTTGTACACTACGTTGGTTTTGCTTATGCTGGGTATCGGGTCCTTTGTCCTGGTGAGTTGTTGTCTGAGAGTGGCTGTTGGTTTGTGCACTGTTATGAGTCCTAGTGGTCGTAGTAGTCTGGCTGTCAGTTCAGAAATGTTCTTGATGTATGGTAACGTGACTAGTCCTTTGGGTTGTGGCATGTCCTCATTCCGTTGTCTTTCCTTTAGGCAACTGTTGATGAAATTGCGGGGGCATTCGTTTTTGGCGAATACATTGTAGAGGTATTCTTCTTCCTCTTTTTGCAGTTCTGGTGTGCTGCAGTGTGTTGTGGTCCTAAAAACAGTGTCTTGATGCAACTTCTTTTGTGTGTGTTGGGCTGGTTGCTTTCGTAGTTCAGGACTTGGTCTGTGTATGTGGCTTTCCTGTACACCCTTGTGGTGAATTCTCCATTCGGTGTTCTGCCACACACGCGGATGACAAGCAACGTGAGTTCGCCTGCGACAACACCACTATTATAGGATAAGCCAAACAAAGAACAGCCAGGGAATTCCTAGAGGCATGGCACTCATCCACAGATTCTACCAACAAATACATCGACCTGGACCCAAGAGACCGGCCACTACAGTGGACAGCTGGAACTGACAACCGGAAGCGGCAGAGACAAATCACGAAAAATGCCGCAGGAAACAGCACAGAAGTGCTTCACAGGAGACCCCCAGGCACTGAGAATGTCACCAAGACAGGGGACAAAATGTTTGCAACACAAATTCCCAGCTTGGCGAACAGAACTACAACAATTACACATTGCTTTTAGTCGCAATTATCATCCAATACCCTCTTGAAAATTTCCATTGAACATCCATTTACAACACATCCAAGTGCATCCTAAATACTTGCCAAGTTCAAAGGTTCTTACTGCTATCATAGCTGTCCTATTGTACATAACCTGAAACCTGTGTCGTCTCGTTTTGTGAGTGAGTACAGTTTTATCCAATCTAATCTATTCAGTCTGCCTATGAGTTTGAAAACCTTCATCCGATCTCCTCTTAGCCACCTTCACTTCAGTGAGAACAGTTGCAACAGTCTGGCTTCATAACTGATCTTACTCATTCCTGGAAATATTCTTTTAGATCAATTATTTATCCTTTCCAATGTGTTCACATCTGTCCGATTATGTGACACAGTTGAAGTTGAATGTATTTGATGCAAGTTCAACATCACCTCTTTAATCTTGAACTATCAGTATTTATAAAGACAGGAACACTGTATGATTTGCCAATGTTTAATGCCCTACAAACTTCAATGGTCTTTGCACATCCTGTGCTTCTGTATTCCTGCCTATTTTATGTTGTATTTTAATGTTCTTGATAGAACGTTGCATTGTCTCATGTTTCAATGTGCCAAACTTCATCAATCACCTCTCTACTGTTTCTAAGAAGATGGCAATGTAAGTTTAGAGTTCTATAACGTTTTCCTCACAGTTTACAATTTCTTTAAGTGCATTGTCAACTGTAAATTTTTAATGGGTCCCTGCACACCAGATGTACATCGTTCACACATATCAAAATGAATGAGGTCACCAAAACTGAATTCCGCAGATCTTCACTGATAATCTATCTCCAGCCTGAATTAAAAATCTAGTGAACATTCCTCTCGATTTCCTACTAATCAGTCAATTTTGTGTCCAAATTGATACAGTCTCTTTTATTCCATGAATGAATGAATGAATGAGTGAGTGATTTAATGTTACATATGTTGAGGGAAAGACAGGGAAACATGTTTGTTGCCTGTGCCACAAATATATTCCTCATCAATGTTGTATCTTTTAAGTGACAAAGTTTCCTCCTCTGTCAACATGACCTGGGTGGGTTCGGTCACTTTGGTAAAGACAGAGATGAAGTATTCATCTCAGACTTAGCTATTCCCCTTCATCTCTGTATAAATCGTCTTTCAAATGTTGAATCAGTCTTACTCCACCTTTTCGCACGCTCCCTTAGAGGTGTGACAATTTTATGTTGGCTTTCCGTTTTCTATTAAATTCCTCCGCTGTATCATCTCTACACTAAACCTTCAGCATTTCTCCTGGTTCACAATTCTGTTCTCTATCTGACAGCTATTCAATTGTTCTTGTTCACCTTAACCTTTTGCTCCATTGTCATCGAAAGAGCATTGGGTTTGTTTACCCTACCTTTCCTGTGTGAGGAACTATTCCTCGAACAGACCCAAGCCATTGAAAGGAGCCCATTCTTCATTTTTTTCTTTTTCTGATCAACTTGGTGTTCCAGTCATACCTTTCCAGATTCATTCTTGCCCCACTGAAGGCAGTTCTCAGTCGATTGATATTTCTCAAACTCAGTCAATGCACAGCATTCTCTACCATCATCCTGTGCGTTACAATAAAATGATCATCGTGCCTGAAAATGTTCCCACCTGATACTGAATCCACTTTCCCCACTTCTTTTCCAAGGTTCAACAGTACATGGTCCCTTGGGGTGGGCACCTACTCCTGCAGTAAGCTCTCCTCCATGCAATCCGTCACTACCCAGACACAGTCAGTATCCCAGCCTGTAGCTGGATAATGCAAGTTTCTCAACACTGTCACGTTGCCATCTCTGTATCCTTTTCACTAGTTGGCAGTCCACAGGCGGTCCCTCACAGCATAACCTGATAGCTTTTTTTTTACTAAAGCTCCAGCCAAATTCATTCTGAACTTGAAGGCATCAACTTAATCTCAGACTCATTAACTAACACTATCCTGAACCAATACTTCTACACTTCATCTTTTGCTTTCCTTTATATCATTTTTTATTTCGTTATACTTTAGGCTCCATATATCAGGAAGGATGAATTGGACCTGGAGCAGGTCTAGACGAAGTTCACAAGAAAAATCCCAGGAATGAAAGGCTTAACAGATGAGGAATGTTCGAGGGCTCTGGGGCTGTACATGATGGAGTTTAGAAGGACAAGGGGAGATCTGGTTGAAACTTACAGAATACTGAGTGGCTTAGACAGAGTGGACGTTGGGAAGATGTTTCCATTGTCAGGACAGACGAGTAACCAAGGGCACACCTTTGAGTAAAGGGAAAACCTTTTAGATCGGAGATAAGGGGAAACGTCTTCACTCAGAGAGTGGGGAATCTGTGGAAGTCATTGACACAGAAGGCTATGGATGCAAGGTCATTGAGTAGATTTAAAACAAAGATAGAAAAGTTCATGATTTCCATGAGATCAAAGGGGGAAAGATGGAAAACAGGCTTGAAAAACCAATCATTCAAAATTGAATGGTGGAGCAGACTCGATGAACGCAGTGACATTCTTGACACCACGATCCGGGAATTACATTGACAGCCACAGAAACACTGACACCATCTTCAATTTCCTGACTCCTCTGTGACTATTGACCCGCCTTCCTTCTCCCTACCCTCCTATACAGTCAGGCTGCTTGTGGGGCCACAGATATGGCTCTGAGTGCATTTCCCTGAGCAACCCGCATCTTCGTCAGCTTCCAAACTGGGAAACTTAATGGGGAGGGAGCCTCACCTCCCCTCCCCTCCCCTCCAGGGTAATCCTGTATTTCCTGACCACACCTCTTGACTGATCACCCATTCCCTTCCTTCTTACAGGCCGTTGTGACAGCAGTGTGATCCCCTCCCTTTAAGTGTTATCCACCTAACTTTGAGCATCATAGATGTCTCACAGAATCTCCAGTCATTAACTGAGCTGCAGGACCAGGTGTTCATCTCGAACACCAGCAGGGGCTATGACTTCCCAATGTAACAGAAAACGTCTCCCATTTGACCAACCTGCGCTACCAGAACATAAGCTGAAACGTGTTTAGCCTTACTCAATGAATTACGTTGGATAAAGTTAACATCAGAGTCATACGTTTCACATGCATTCCCTTATCGGTCTGTAGCTGACTGGGATTCTTTATTATACTGATTCAGACTTTCACTTATTACTGATACTTGAGCCTTCAGCCCTAATTCCATGAAAGAAAATGCCATTTTGCAGCACGTTACAGCAAGTAACGGTTTATTATCAGCAAATGAACTTTCATTTTCTTCTGTGAAGACCTCGCAGTGTCAACATCTCTGTGACACCCAGGTACGTGTAATCCTCCAGCTCCCACTCCACTCTGCTCCCTCAGAGGGTCACCGTCTCTGTTACTCCCAGTATGACTAGGCCTCGATACTTAGTGCTGATTTATTTCCTCACACTTTTCTGCCTCTAACACCCAGGTGTGAGTGAGCCTCAAGCTCCTGCTCCAAGTTGCTCCCTCACAGGGTCACTCCCTTTGTGACTCGGTGCTGATTTCAAGCCTCCTGCTCTGCTGTTTCTCCAACTCCAAGTCCCAGTTGGCCTCGATCCTCACTGCTGATTTATATTCTCCCGCTCTGTGTTGCTTTCTCTCAGGTTCTCTCCCTTTGTGACTCCCAGGTAAAGGTAGGCCTCAAGCCTCAGCTGAGATTTGTAACATCCCATTCTGCACTGCTCTATTACAAGATCGCCATTGTGCCTGGAAAACAGTGGGGAAAAGGAGGATTAGAAGGGGCAGAGGGTGTTACAGTGACTGAGCGAGCTGTAGGGGATGGAATAGGCTATCTGGAGAAGTAGGCAGATGTGCCGTGCCTAAAGCAGGTTACTGGAAGATACAGGGAGAGTTGCAGGAACTGAATAAGGCAAAGGAAATAGAGATTTGGTGGTTCGTTTTTGATGGAGCTTTGTCAAGTCTAAAGGGTTTTTTTGTGAACTGCTTAGAGAGATAGAAAAACTTCAACGAATGCAAATTGACAACCAGGGAGTGTTGTAAGGTACTGGACACTGCTGGATGTAACAGAGTTAGAAGACTTATAATAACTGGGGGGATATAGATCATTGGAGCACTGGTGGTATTCAAGGACCCTCAGAGAACAGGAGCGTTCCGAAATGGTGGGACTGTAGGGGCTGGACGAGATGAGGTGGATAAGGAGGGTGAAAAGTGTGAATTAAACACATCCAGCCATTGCAATTCATTGAGATTTAAGGAGGGGAACCTGTGTTGTAATTTGTAACAGTGATATGGAGGGATACAGATACTGAGAGTTTACAAATTTAAAAAGGAAGAGTTGAATGCTGATCAGAAGTTTAAACAGGAATAAAAACAATTTGCAAGATCAACAGCACAGACGGGAATGGAAGTTGTGAGATATATTGAGGAACTATAAGTGTTGTACGTAGACGAGTATGTCACCGATAAAGGGAGAGCTGCATTGTCTGTACGCAGTTACAGTGGCACATGTGGAATATGTTACAGACAAGAGGAATGTTGTAGTGCCTGCTGGAGGGTAAACAGACAACAGTTCCGACGGCTGGTGCAGTCACTCAAGAAGGTAGCTCACCACCATCTTCTCAGGGACAACTCAAAACCAATTTAAAAATACTGACTCAGCCAACAATGCACATGTCCGTGAATGAATGAAGGAAGGAATTTGTAGAAAAATCAACCAGCAGCACTGAGGTCACTCAGGAAGGCGCTTTCAGCAGCCCTTCACAAACCTGGAACCACTATTCCCTGGAAGGACAGGAGCTACAGGTGCACGGGAACACCAGAATATCCAAGGTGCCCTCCAAGCCACGTTCCACCCTCTCAGCAATGTGTCTGTCCTTCACCCAAAGGACTGCAATGGGTCTGGAAGACAGCTGACTACCACCTTCACCAGGGAATTACAGATGGGAAGGTAATGATGGCTGAGCAAGTGATGACCACGGTACATCATTGAATTTTAGAAAAGGGAAACTCACAGACTGTTCATGTTCTCTTTGCTTCCTCCATACAACCCACATTCCCAGCTAATTTTGTGTCACCAACAAATGTGGAACATTAGATTTTGTCCGACCATCAAATCCATTTGAATTTAGTTGTATGTCAAGCACTAATCCATTTTCTTCCACTTAATTTTCTGTCTATTAAAGAATTCCCAATCCATGCCAGTACATTCCCTCCAATCCCACATTTGCCAATTTTGCTTATCCACCTCTTCAGTGGGACCTTGTTAAAAGGTTTCTGAAAATCCCAATAAACCATTCCTCCCTTTTATCAACTCTGCTATTTCCAGCCAGGCAGGAAAACAAAGCCAGCAGCGATTATGAAATGACATCTCGCTTTCAGAACAACATGCTGGCACTGTCAGAAGACAGAGAGCGGATATAAAGGAGTCAGTCAGTGACAAGTGGAGTTCCACAGGGGTAAGCGTTGGGACCACACTGAACATGCTGTACATTAACAGTCTGGACAAAGGATGTGAGGGGGGACAGGATACAGATTTCCCACAAAGATCACAGAGATGAAATGCTTGTCACATGAGGAGCAGTTGGAGATTCTGGGTCTACACTCGATGACGTTTAGGCAGCGGTGGCAGAATCGGATTCAAACGTACAGAATACTGAGGGACCTGGATAGAGTGGACATTCGTCCCATCGAGATGAGCTTACGGGCCATGCTTATTCATCTGCTTTTGAATTGTGCAGTTATCATTTCTGCCATATCATTTACCATACATTCCAACACTTTTCTGATTATTATCGTCACCTTTTGGTTTCAGATAGGCTGCAGAAAGCTACATCACAAAGTAACTTGGAAATTCTTGTGTATAAATCTCAGAACAGTGGTTTACAGGTTCAGCAGGGCAAATGGAATGCTGGGGTTGACTCCAAAGGGAATGTAGAATAAAAATTGGGAAGGCTTGTAATAGCTTTAGAGTGCTCCAGTCAGCTCACAATGAAAATAATGTGAACAGATTTGGGCCCGTATCTAGAGGGAAATGTTCTTGCATTGGAGGCAGTCCAGCGAAGGTATAACAGACTGTCCCTCATAATAGAGGAATGCTGATGAGAAAAGCTGGAGAAGGGTGAATTTGAACTCATGAGAATTTAGAAAATTAGGCAAATTTACTGATACTTCGAAGATTCTTTGGTCTTCTTACAGGATCTGTACTGAGGCATTGCTTCCCTGAGAAAGGATCTGTAACCGGAGATAAAGGCAAATGCAGGCACTCGGGAAGCTTACAGGGAAAAGCAGGGGTGTAGAGTCTGGAGGATGTTACAGAGTTGGGGTGGTTTGAGGTCACTGTTGGTGGTTAGAGATCAGACAGGTTGTTGGGCTGAAAAATGTCACAGAGAGGTACAGGGTTATCAGTCCTGAAGAGGTTACAAAGATAGGGAGGGTGATATTTGGAGCTGTAGGGAGGGCTGTAGGGCCTCGGCAATACACTGATAAGGATGTTCGTTGGCTGTGCAGGCGTTTACCGAGTTAGGAAGGTTCAAAGGGGCTGGATCAGTTCAGAGCCAGGGAAAATTGTAAGGATTGGAGGAGCCACAGATACTAAGTGTTGTAAGGCTGCAGGAGTTCAGACAGTTATTGAGGGCAGTAAAAACAGGTTTTCAGCATTCCCATCCATTACACAGAGATGTGGAGTGCTCTTACGGAGGAAGTTACAGAAATCGAGAAGCTTGTAGATGTTGGAAGTTAATATAAAACAGTTATAAAGCTGTAGTATTTGAGGAGGTTAGAGCGACAGGATGCATTGAAGGAGTGGAAGCTGCTTCAAGTATCAAACATGCTGTAAGGGATCAATAACCGTACATCAATCAGCGGGATTGGAAGGTCTGGAGTAAAAGAACGAGAATTGCAGGGATTGAAGAATATCACACAGATGGTGAGTAAAATATGGGTATGAGGAGTTATAACATGAGATGAGCTGTATTCAATGGAGTCAGGGAAGTTACAGGGAGATTCGAAGGGACTACAGGTGATCAAATGGGCAGTGAGGCTTCTCAGTGCAGGATGGGGGTAGTTTACGCAGACAGGGAGTATTTTATGGAATGGTGCTATTTACAGAGACGAAGTGATTTGTACAGAATTGAGGCACTAACGGAAGGCTGCAGTGAATGATATCAGATGCTGAGGTTCTGGTGGGTACATCAATGGGAAGGCTGGAGAGTGTGGCAGAGCTTACCGACACAGGAACAGCAATAAGGCCTAGTGACACTTACACAGATAGAGGGCACTGCACAAACTGGAGGAGGTTCCTGCTGTAGGGAGGGTTGTAGGAGAAGGTGATGTTTGCACAGACTCGGGGGGGGGGGGGTGAGGGGGTTAGAACAGGAGAAGGTGATGAAGATGAGCAGATGGATGGAGATACTGGAGGACCGTACTTTGACAGGGTGGGTTTTATACACACATACATATATTCCTTATTTCTGTCCCAAAAATCTCCCTGTATTTGTAACTCTCTCTCATATGAGAGAGAGTTACAGATACAGGGTGATTTTTGGGACAGAAATAAGGAAAACAAAGGGACAGTTGCCAAGTCAGACAAAGAGAGAGTGTTTGAGGTGCTGGAGGGAGAGGAGGAGCAAACAGAGATGAGGATTATTTCTGTGGCTGGAGAAGTACTCTGAGTACAGAGTGAATTTTAGGGCCTGGAGCAGGTTACTGAGACAATGGCCTCCACAGTCTGAGAGGACTGGAGTATGCCTGACAGGTGGGGAGTGTTATAAATGATGGAGCAGTTACACGGTAAGCCTGACAGAAGGGGAGTGATATAGCTGTCGGCGCAGTTACAGAGTAGGCTTGCTAGATGTGGGGTAATATCACTTGTGCAGTTACAAAATTGGGGAGATGGGGAGTGGTATCGCTATTGAAGCAGTTACAGAGTAGTCTTGGCAGATAGGGAGTGATAGAGCTGCCGGAGCAGATACAGAATGAGCCTGGCAGATGGCTAGTGATATAGCGGCCAGAGCAATTATATAGTAGACCTGACAGATGGGGAGTGACATAGCTACTGGAGAAGATACAGAGTAGGGTTTACAGATGGGGAGTGATATAGCAGCTGCAGCAGTTACAGAGTTGGCCTGACGGATGGGGAGTGTTATAGCTGCTGGAACAGGTGACAGATTTAAGTGGGGGCTCTGGAGGCTGAGGTAGATTGCAGAGACATGGTGGACTGATGAACGTCAGAAGTTCATTCCGACAGGGAGGTCTGTGGTTGCGTGAGAAGATAACAGAAACAGCGAAGGTCTCAGTGTTGGAGGTGGATTCAGTGCGTGGGATAAGATCTCAGAGGTAGGTGCCACCATAGTGATTGGACAAGCACACAAACGGAGGGATGCTATAGGATATGATGTTCCAGAGATAGGGAGTGTTCCAGCGGATGAAGGAAGTTACAAAGATAGACAGGGTTATCAGGCTACAGGAGGAATAAGATTGGGAGGGTTGGAGAGGCTGGAAGAGATTGGACAGATGGGGAGTATTCCATGGTCTGAGAAAATTCCAGTGATTGGTGATTGTGTAGTTTATACAGTAAGTGGGGATAGTGGGGACTGACAGAGATACAGAGCCAGGGAGTGCTACACAGAAACATATGAAAGAGGGGCAATTGTAGGCCATTATGTCCCACCAGGAGAAGGTCAGCTCTGCAGATGCTTGAGATCAGGATCAAGAGTGTGCTGCTGCCTGATCCATGATGCTTTTCCAGCATCCGAGGATCAGGAACATAGTTTTGGGCCAGAGCCCTTCATCAGGAATGAGTAGTAAGGAAAGGATGGTGTACAGAGATAAGGAGGACATGGAAGAGTTTACTGCGATAGTGAGGTTTGTGGTGATGGTTTTTGCGATTGGATAAAGTCAGTAATACAGAGTGGTAAAGATACTGGATGGTTGTTCAGACTGAAGGAGGTTGCAGAAAGTGAGAACTGTAGGGACTGGGCTTGAATACAGCAACAAAGAGGATGTTTCAGGTACATGGATGGTTTCAGTGGCCACGTGGTTACAGAAACAGAAAGGCTGGTAGTGACGACAGGGGTAGAGTTATGGAACAGTGTCGTGAAGGGACAAGGTCACAGCGATAGAGGAGATTACAGACATTGGGAGCGTTATTGTGGCTTCAGGACACTGTTCACAGGGAGGGCTGCCGGAATAGGAGCAGGTTACACAGGCAGGAAAGGCTGTAGGGACTGGAGGTGTTTACACAGATAGGGAGGTCAGTAAGGATGGTGGATGATTAGAAGTCCTGTGGTGGTGTAGGATGGGAGGCAGGAATGGTAAAGGGATTGAAGGTAACAGTGATATCATGTACCGTAGGGGCTGGAGGAGGGTACACAAATAGTCGAGGCTGGAGGATGTTACAGAGACAGGGTGGCTTGGAGGTATTGTGCAAGATGACAGAAGGAGAGATTATTGTAATGATGGGAGGAGGAGATTCCGGAGATTGGGCTTGTCGTCCAGTCTGGAGCATTTTACAGTGACAGGGAGATAGTCAACATCGAGGTAGGTTTTAAATTTGCAGAGGGATTGTAGGGAGGGGGTCAGGTTACAGAGATAGAAACTGTTTTCAGTGTTAAAAGCATTCAAGGCACTAGCTGAGATGAGTTGGACTGAAGGGTCTGTTTCCTTGCTGTATGACTCTATGATGCGACAATAGAGAATGTTGGAGTGTAAATAGAGAACATAAAGAGTCCCGGCTTCAACAGCACTTTCTCGTGGTTGGCCTGATGATCACTAAGATAGCATAGGCCTGGATTGATAATTGTGACACTCCAGATGCACTCTCAGACAGGCTCAGTACAGCATAGCTGAAAGTAATCCTCTCTCAAAGGATGGGGATTGAGCCTGGGAGCTTTATGCTCTGTGTTCACCCTTCAGCACTGTACCTACGTCATGTCTTGAGGGCCGATGTTTCTAGCTGTTTAAATGCTCTCTGGTCTGTTCCCTGTGAAAATTCTTACCTCACTGCAGGATTTATTGAAGGCTCGAGATCTCCCTGCTCTTTGTCTCTCTGACTGACCAACCATTTTCAATTTGGTGATGGACGAGACATCCAGCAGTTAGGAAATCTATTGAGCCAAGACGTTCCTGAGTACCTACAGGAGAGAGAGAGATAGACAGAATAGGAAATTGGACTGATGCAGTGAGGGTTACACGTGGAGAATGGTCCTGAGTATCACAGAGATTGGAAAATCTCAGTCTCACCAGGGTGGAGAATTCTGTTAGATCGAAATCTGGAATAGCTGCAAGAGAGAGAGAGTGTGTGTGTGTGTGTGTGTGTGTGTGTGTGTGTGTGTGTGTGTGTGTGTGTGTGTGTGTGTGTGTGTGTGTGTGTGTGTGTGTGTGTGTGTGTGTGTGTGTGTGTGTGTGTGTGTGTGTGTAAGAGAAAGAGAAAGAGGAGTAAGAAAAAGAGAGAACTAGAGAGAAATAGAGAGAGAGAGAGAGAGAGAGAAAGAGAGAGCCACAGAGAGCCACAGAGAGCCACAGAGACAGACTGACAGAGGCAGGAATTAGATCCACACAGTGAGGGATAACACATGGAGAGATACTGGGTGATATCAGCAGAGTTCAGGATGATGTCAGGGTCATAATTGGGTCGGAAGAACAGGTTTACCTTCATGATGCACTGGTATCAGTGTTCAGGGATGAGCAACCAGTGATCAGGCGAAGTGATTGCCTAGTGGTATTATTGCTAGAGAATGTATCCAAAGCCTCAACTTGAAACCAACAATTTTAAAAATAGTAATGAACAATCCATAAATAGGTATGAGACCATTGCTGATGTACAAAACATCCAAACACTTGTCCTTTCGAGAAGGACATCTGCCAATCCTCACGTGGTCTGCAACAAAGTGTTTACCTCTCAATGACCTTCTGAAATGGCCAAGCAAGCTACTCAGCTTAAGGGCAAGTAGGGCTGGGCAAGAAAGTCTAGTCAGCCAGAGACACCCACATCCCACTTTAAAAAATTAATCCATTAGGATGGGCCCACTGGAACCGTGCTTGGTGCAGTGTCCAATCCAATTATGTTGGTAGGTTTATGGACAGGGCTTTAAACTGACAGAGAAGATGCAGGGACAGGGTTCACGTGAAAGGACCTTCCCAAATCCCAGTAGAAAAGGTGAAGTATCAGAACACCATGGGGATGTGGCTGAAGACAGGCCGAAAGGAACAGGACGGGACAAAGTTTAACTAAAACTGTACATCAGTGAATATGGTTGTGACAGGAAATTGTGGGAAAGCTTAAATTATGCTTTTTTTAGAACGGACAAAGTTTCTACACTTTCGTCATTTATGTGTATGTGTAAAATCCCTTTGGATTCTCCTTAACCCTATTTGCCAAAGTTATCCACTGTCCGCTCTTACTGCCTTTTCAATCTAAGGATTCACTGGATTTCTCCTAAATGGACTTGACATATGCTTCCTTCTTTTGCCTAACCAAAACATCAATTTCTCTTGTAATCCAACATTTCCTGGACTGATCAACCTTTCTTTCACCCTAACAGGAATACTGTATACTGTCTCTGGACTCTCGTTACCTCATTTTTGAAGGCCTCCCATTTTGCAATGATAAAGGTTTAATTCTCTCAAAATCAAGACTCTCCAATTCTTGCATCTCATGAAACTGCAGCTGAAATATAATGGAAAAAAAGTCATTCCAATCGAAGGCTTTGTTGAACTGAGCTCTGGTCAGTCATGCAGATGGAGGGCACATGAGCAGCACCAGGTCAGTGTCAGACACACAGACAAAGGATAGATAGATTTATATCTGAATTCACATCTCCCAGCCTGAGAACCTGAAGCTGTGTTCAGCCATTCTGATAAATATCTCCAAAATTAGGTCATCAAGATTGGGCAGTGGTCCAATCAAAAATAAAATTCATCATTCAAAGTGGAACATCCTTCAGTTTCCACAACCCATTCTAACTTGGTCCCATCCTACAAGTTCTATAAATCCTGCTAACTCTCACCTCCTGCAGGATCCAAGTCCCTTCCTACATTTGTACCACCCTCCAGTTTCGGCAGCCCTTCCTACCTTCGTAACATGGCCCGGACTCTACAACTCTTCCTTTTTCTGTAATGTTCCCCAGAAAGGCACTGGAGGATGGTGGAGGGTACGTGGACAGGGAGGGATATTAGGACAGGAGAGTAATGCAGATATCAGGAATATTGCAGTGGCAAAAGGAGGCTTCAGGAATTTTGAATGTTGATGCTAATAAAGGAGGTTACAGAGCTAAGGAGGATTGTAGGGACATGAAGAGATTTCACAGCTCTGGAGTGTTGTAGGCACTGGAGGAAGTTACCAAGAATGGGAGGATTTAAGATTGGAAGGATTTCACAGAAAGCCTTGAGGTTAAAAGCAGGATTCTTGGTGAGTGTCGAGGAAAGGCGGGATCTTGGGGTTCAATCCATAGATCCCGCGAAGTTGTCAACCAGGTTGATAGGGGTGTTATGTATGGTGTGTTGGCCTTCATTAGCAGGGAGATTGAGCTTAAGAGTCACAAAGTTATGCTGCAGCTGTATAGACCCCTGGTTAGACCACACTTGGAATTTCATGTTCAGTTCTGGTTGCCTTATTATCGTAAAGATGTGGAAGCTTCAGAGAGGGTGCAGAGGAGATTTATCAGGACGCTGCCTGGACTGGAGAGCAAGCCTTATGAAGTAAGACTGACGGAGCTAGGGCTTTTTTCATTGATGATGATAAGTCACTTGATAGTGGTGCACGAGATGATGTGAGTCTGAAATAGAGTGGATAGCCGGAGAATTATCCCATTGTGAAGATGGCTGTCAGAAGGGGACATAATATAAAGGTGATACGAGGAAGTTTTAGGGGCGTTGTCAGAGGTAGGTTCTTCACACAGAATGGTGGGTGCGTGGCATGTACTGCCAGTGGTGGTAGTAGAGTCAATTACATTAGAGATATTTAAGAACCTCTTCGATAGGCACATGGATGAGAGTAAAATGTAGGGGCAGTAGATTATAGTTTGAGTAGGATAAAAGGTCGGCACATCATTGAAGGCTAAAGGGCCTATAGTGTGCTGTACTGTTCTGCGTTCTATATAGGAATGGCTACCATGACACGATGTTTCAGAAAGCTGGAGAGGATGAGGTCTGGAGGAAGAGACACAAATTGGACAGGTTGCTAGGAATGTCAGAGGTAACAGAAACAGCAATGATCTGGTCTGGAGCAGATGATGCAGGCTCCGAGGTTTCTGGGGGTTGGACGTGGTTTCACCAGGAAGGAGGAACGCAAAGCCACAGGAGGTTACAGAAATGTGAAGAACTGTAGGGTCTAAAGGTGTTCATGGAGATGGGGAGGTTGGGAGGGAAGGAGCAGTTTACAGGCAGAAGGATGTCGGGAGGATGGAGTGGTTTACACAGACAAGGAGTGCTTTAGGAGCAGATCACAGAGATAAAGTGGGTTGTACAAATTGAAAGAACAAGCAGACATACGGAGAGTAGACATTCCGAAAATGTTTGTAGATATAGGAAGGCTAAGGTTCTGGAGTTTGTTTGGACATGGAGGGTGTGGGGTCTGACAGATTTTCTGAGAGAAAAGGACAGCAAGTTTGGTTGGAGACAGTTTCACCGAAAAAAGGGAGTATGAGTAAGCTCCTGCACTTTGGTCAAGGGAAGGGTTGTAGAGAAGCGTAACATTTACATAGATTGGGATGTCAGAGCTGGAGGACATTATGGTGATGAGTAGATGGATAAAGAAACTGGAGGAGCTTACATTGACAGGGTGGGTGCTAGCGCCAGGAGGATGTTACACAGACGGTGGTCTTTGTAGGAACTGGATCGGGAGAGCCACAGGCATTGGAGTGCGCAAGGACCTGAGAGGATTGTGGGGTCTCCAAGGATTGATCATGTCTTTAGGACTGGAAGAGGTTAGGTAGACACAGAAAACTTAAAGCCAATGTATGACATCATCTTTTTACTGAGTAGAGCCTCAATATCCCTCATCAGCCAGGGATCCCTGAACCTGCCAGGTTTTCCCTTCACCCCAGAGACGTACTGACCCTGGATTCTTGAGATCACACTTTTAAAAGCCTCCCATTTGCCAGGTGTTCCTTTTCCTTTAAATAGACTCACCCAGTCAATGGTGGTCATGATTTGGAGGTGCCGGTGTTTGACTGGGGTGGGCAAAGTTAGAAGTCACACAACACCATGTCCAGCAGGTTTGTTTGGAAGCGCTAGTTTTCGGAGCGTTGCTTCTTCATCGATGGTTGTGGAACACAGTCATAAGGCACAGAATTTATAGCAACAGGATTGTAGTGTCATGGAATGTAATATTAAACATATTTAGATTTAGTTCTTCATATTTTGGAATGATCAATAGCGCTTTCAAATCTAATTGGACAATATCCAAGGTGTTGTGTGATTTTTAGCTTCACCCAATCCACCTCTGCTCGATCCTGCCTAATGGCCCCAAAACTGGCCCTGCTCCAGTTTAACACCTTTATCTGTGGACCTGTTCGATGTTTTTCCATAACTATGTGAATTCTCAGACTGTTGTGTTCAGTGGACCTAAAGTAATCTCCGACTGACACTTTAGTCACTTGCCTGACCTCGTTTTCTGAGGGGAGGTCCAGTGTTTTACCCGCCTGAGTAGAGTTAGGCCGTCTACGTCTTGATTTAGGAAATGTTCTTGGGCATATTTGACAAATTTCACTCCGTATGGTCCTGTTACACTCTGGGTGGCCCAGTCAATCCAGGGGAAATTAAAATCTCCAAACAATACTACTCTACTCTTTCTAATGTTATCACCAATCTCTCAACACATCTGCTCCTCTAGTATCTGCTAGCTGTTAGGGTCATAACACAGTACCAATAGTTTGACCATTCCCTTTTTGTTTATAACTTCAAACATATGGCTTTAGTTGAAGACCCCTTAAGAGTAGCTTCACTAAACAGTTGTTATGTCCTTCATTATCAAAAGGAGAGCTCCCCCTCCTCACTTACTTATCCTTCTGTCACATCTGCACCTTCTGTATTCTGGAACACTGAGCTGCCAGTCCTGCCCTTCTCTCAGCCATGTTTCTGTTATGGCTATAATATCTCAGTCCCCAGCGCCAATCCATGCTCTGAGCTCATCTGCCTTACCAGTCAGATCTTGTGTGTTGAAATAAATGCATGCTAAACCAGAAGTCTTTTCCCTTCCTTGACTGTGCCCCTGGATATCCTGCATAGGAAACTTGCTCTCGATGGCTGATGTATCTTCCCCTGATTGAATAGGAGAGGGACAATTGACCAAAGTCCCAAACTCCTGCCAAACTAATTTAAGCCTTCCAGGGTAACACTAGCAAATCTCCCCCCATTGATACTGGTACCCCTCTGCTTCAAATCTAACCTATCCCCTTGTACAGGTCACCTCTACCTCAGAAGAGATCCCAATCATCCAAGGACTGAAAACTGCACCCTCCACCAGCTGTTCAGGCACACAGCCATCTGGCCTAATTGTCGATGTCTATCCTCACTCCCACGGGGCACTGGGTGTAATCCAGAGATCACTACCCTTGAGGTCCAGCTTTGTAAATTCTTACTGAACTCCCTGTTCTAATTTCAGAGGACCCCATCCCTTTGACTATCTTGATCAATCGTACAAATGTGCACAATAGCCTCTAGCTGTTCACCTCTCCATTCCGAATGTTCAGTAACCGGACAGAGCCATCCTTGACCCTGGCACATGGGAGGCAGCACACCATCCTGGGGTCTCTTCTGCAGCCACACAGTCTCCTGTCAGTCCCCCTCAGAACTCAGTCTCCTATTAGTATCACGATCATTGGACAGGATGTGACAAACATGGTCTGGGTTTGGGTCTATTTTTGCAAAATGGGAGCATTTTAAAGTGATACAGTGAAAATTCAGGACCGATGTGTTCATGAGGATGGAATGACAAAGGCAGCAATCCAGCAAATACTGATCAAGCGATATCGTGAGTTTGATAAAGGAAATACAGTGCAATAAAACCAGGTGAACCTTTCACAAGTATGGTGAGTGCAAGGGGGTCCTTAAAAATAGGGGTCAAACAATGGTACCGAAATATCCTTGGCAGATAATGTTAGGGAAAAGCCACAATGTATTTTATCAGTACAGTTAGAGTAAGAGGATTACTGGGGCAAGAGTGGGGCAGATTAGAAACCAAAGGGACAATGTGGGCATGGAGCCAGAGGAAGTAGGTGAGATACTTCCCATCAGTGTTCACACAGGAGAAAGGCACTGTTGCCGGGCAGTTCAGCCGGAATGGTGAGGTTCGAGAACATGTGAAGATTAATAAAGAGGAGGTATTAAATGCTTTCGCTGGTGTAAAGCTGGAGAAATCCCCAGTGTCCAATGAAATGTATCCCAGGCTGCTTTGGGAGGTAAGGGAGAAGATTGCTGGGGCCCTGGTGGATATATTTAATACTTTGCTGGCCACAGGTGAAGTGCCGAATGACTGGAGGATCGCTAATATGGTTCCTTTGTTCAAGAAGGGCAGCAGGGATAGGCCAGGTAATTACAGAGCAGATAGTCTGACAGCAGGGGGAGGGAAATTATTGTGAACAATCCTGAGGGACAAGATGTATCAACATTTGGAAAGGCAAGAATCGATTAGGGAATGTCATTACGAATTTGATCGAGGAAGATACTGTCTGAACAATTCAGTTTAGCTATTTGAAATAGTGTCTGAAAATATTGATGAGTGCAGTGCATATGATGTGGGTTTCATGGAGTTCATTAAGGCCTTTGACAAGGGCCCACATGGAAGGCTGGTCCAAAAGGGAAGAGCCCATGGGATCCAAGGCAAGTTGTAAAATTGGATCCAAATTTGGTGGCGGGTTGTTTTTGTGATGAGAAGCCTTTCACCAGCGGATGTACCACTGGGATCTGTGCAGGAACCATTGCTGATTGTTATGTACATTAATAAGTTGGATGTGAAAGCAGAAGGTATCATTATCAGGTTTGCAGATGACATGAAAGGTAAGGGTGTTGCCCACAGTGAGGGGGATAGTTTCAGGCTACGGTCTGAAGGTTGAAGTTGGGACAGAATTTCAAGCCAGTCATTTCAATCGACAAGGCAGGCAATGAAGGAAAACTGATCAAATAAACTGCATTTATTTTCATGTAAAAGGCCTGTCAGGGAAAGTGAATGAACTCAATGCATGCATGGGAACATGGGACTAGGACACCATAGGTATGAGGAAAACCACAGCTGAGGGAAGGACAGTACTGGCAGCCCAATATTCCAGGGGAAAGAGGCTAAAGGAAGGATTAAAGGGGAGGCATATGAGGAGGGGGAGAGGAGGTTTAGTTTCGTGAAAACATAACAGCAGCACTTAGAAAAGATATTCCGGGGGATCACCCAGTGAAGATATGCGAGTAGAACTGAGAAATAAGAATGGGTCATCAGTTTGATATGACTATGCTACAGACCCCAGATAGTCAGCGGGAAATTGAGTAGCAAATATGTAGGGACACCTCAGATATCTGTAAGAATGATAGGGATTTTAACTTTCTAAGCCGAGACTGAGACTGCCAATGTGTTCTGAGCTTCGATGGGAGGGATTTGTTCAGTGTGTTCAATTAATTGGTCTCTGTCAATATGTAAATGACCTGCCTGGAGAAAGGGGTAAAACCTGGCCTCCCCTTGGGAAACAATGTAGAGAAAAGTGTTTGAGGTGTTAGTGGGGTGGGGGAATTTTGGTAAAGTGACTACAATTCTATTTGTTTGAAAATGGCTATGGAAAATTGATAGGCCTGGTCCACAAGATAAAGGTCAAAATTGGCCTTGCCCCAATCCAGAAGGTATTAGTCAAGAGATCTTAAAAGTTGATATTTGGAGGCCATTTGCACGTGAAGGAACCTCAGGCAGGTGGGAAGCTTTCAAAAGAGAGAAAATGAGAGCTCAGGGCCAGCATATTCCTGTTAGTGTGAAGAACAATGCTGACCACAGTTTGGAAACACTGGATACTGGGAATATTGAGGTTATGGTCACGAAAAAAGTGGGCACGTCATTATATAGCCAGCTGGATTAAGTGAATCTCTTGAAGAACATTGTAGTAATACACTTAAGAGGGAAATCAGGAGAGCCCAAAGGGGACCTAAGAAAGCTTCAGCAAACAAGGAAAATCCATATATGTTCTACAAGAACATTCATAAAAAAGATTAACTCAGGACAAAATGTGACTCCTTAAAGATCAATGGCGACGTCAATGTATGGAGTCACAGGAGATGGGTGACATCTTAAACAAAAAAATCACATCACAACGTACTCTGGACAAAGGCTAGGGAAGTCAGGGAAATAACCAGTGATATCTTCAAAAGAGTTCACATTACAGAGCAGGAGGTGCTGGAGGATTTAAAATCCATAAAAAAAACAAGACAATTTCTGGGAACTAATCAAGTTTGTCCCTGGATATTGGAGGAAGTTAGGGACAAAATTAAGGAGTCCCTCACACAGATGTTTCTATCACTGACAGCCACAGGTGATGAGCCAGGAGCCTGGAGGGTGGTTAATGTTGTGCTAGTATTTAGGAAAGGATGCGAGGGAAAGCCAGAGACCTAAAGACCAATTAGCTCGATGTTAGTGGTACAAATGTTGTTGTAAGTGATTCCGTGGGACAGGAGTTAAATGCATTTCAGAAAGTAAGGATTGATTACGGATAGTCAGGACAGCTTTGTGCACACAAATTCGTGTCTCACAAATGAATTGAATTTGCTGATGAGGTGACCAAGAAGACTAACAGAATATGGGAGTCATTGTTAGTAGGTTTATAGATAATAACATCTGTGTTATAGTGGGCATCAAAGTGTTATCAAAGTGCCTCTTGAATAACAAGGACAGTAGGACAAGGAACAAAAGATGGTGTTTAATTCAGGTGTTGGACTTTTTAAGACAAACCAGGGAGGACTATCAGAGTTAATGGTAGGGCCCTGGGCTACCAGGGTCAAACAGAGAGAGACCAAGAGGTGCAGTTACATTGTTCCCTGGAAGTGACATCACAGGTGGACAGGATGGAGAAAGCGGATTTGGCACACTTGCCCTCATGGGTCAGAGCACTGAGGACATGAGTTGGGACATCATGATACGGCTTTACAAGACATTGTTGGGTCTCCAGTCTGAGTACTGGATAGAATTCTGATCCTCCTGCTTTAGGAAACATTTTCTGAAACTACAAATGATGCAAAGAATGATCAAGATGTTACTGATCCTGGAAGGTTTGACTTACAAGGAGAGGCTGGATAAGCTGGAAAGGGAAACGGGGAGAAAAGAGATAGATTCTCAGAAAAGGTTAAGAAGAATCCAAAGAGATCCTACAGCATACAAGTACAAAAAAGCAACTAGAGAGACAATAGGGCCCCTCCTGTGTGGAACCACAGGAGTTGGGTGAGAGCCAACGCGAATATTTCATGTCGAAGCATATTGTGGATAAAGGCCAGGAAGCAACGGGAAAGAAACAGTGATGTCTTGAAAAGAGTTCCCCATTACAGCAGAGCTGGTGCTAGAGATCTTAAAACACAAAAGGTAGATAAAAACCCAGGTGCTAAACAACTGTATCCCAGCACATTGTGGCAAAGTAGTGGCAGTTACCACGTCAGAGATGTCTGATGTCTCACTGTCAGCTGTGGAAATGGCAGACTGTGCCCCTGACTAGAGAGTCCCCTATCACCATCGATCGTGTGGAACTGGATATACCTCTCATTATGTTAGAAGCCAGGCTTAGTACCAGTAACTTGGCTGTCAGTGCTACATTCCCCTGAAAGTCTATTACATCTACATTTTCCAAAACAGTACACTTGTCTGAGATGGGGATAGCCACAGGAGACTCCTGCAGTACCTTCCTACCCTCCTCGCTTTCCTGGAGGTAACCCATCTACCTGACTCTATCTGCAGTTGCCTGTAATCCTGAGACTGCCACCTATTATACCACCCCCTCTCCTGTCAATTCCTCACTGCCTTTAATTACTCCTCCACTAATCCACGCATTCCAATAAGATTTGCAATCACTCTTCCTGCAGACATAATCATCAGGATCATTGAAACGCTTCCTAATCTCCCACATCCGACAGGAACAGCACGCCACTCTACAACAGGCCATCTTTCCGCCTTAATCTACAGACAAAGACAAAGGCACTGTCTTACTGCTTGAAAAAATATTGCCCAAGAATAACTTAATGCTTACGGTTCATATCTGAAACATTTAATCAAGAGACCGTAAGACATTACAAAGAAATCCTCACCTTACTGACTATTGTAGATTTAATAAAATAAAACCGACTAAGATTGATGTTTGAAGAGACTGAAACTCACTGAGCTGATCCCCGGCTCTGAGTACTTCCAAGGGTGAGGTCTCTCTGAGGGCAGCTGTGAAATGTCACTGTTTCTCTTCTCTGCCCACTCCATTTCCAGAGAGGTTTTTAACTTCACAGCAAGTCAGCTCAGAGAGGTCACTGCTTGGTTTTATTCACTGGGGGTTGCCTTTGCTGCCCAGACCAGTATTTATTGGCCCCCTTTACTTGTCTTGGAGAAAGTGGTGGTTAACCGCCTCCCTGAAATGCTGCAGTCCATGTACACCACAGTGATGTTTGGACAACAGTCCCCCTCTGGCCCCACAGCCCTCCCTGTCTCTGTAATCCCCCTCCGGCTTCAGAAATTACATGTCCGTGACCTAAGATTTTTATTTGGATTCATTTTTGATTAGTAAACCACTTCCCCTCACCCCCCCCACCCAACAAAAAAAAGTGAAACTATTTCGCCCCCAAACAAATTTCTGTTGATTGACCTTTTGGAGAGGCCGACACGTGGACATTGCAATATTTTATCTCACATTGTACACGTAGAATGATGGAACTTTCTTTTAAACATTGCTAAAAAGGGAGGCAAATGGCTTAATGGTACTCCTGCCAGATGAGTGACACGTGCAGTGTTCCGAGGATTAGGGTTAGAATCCCAACATGGCTGATGGCAGCATCGGAATTCAATACAATCTGGAATGAAAAGGCGAATGATGACCATGAAACTATTGTCGATTGTTAGAAACCCATCTGGTTCACTAATGTCCTGGAGGGAAGGAAACTGTCATCCTCACCTGGTCTGGCCTACATGTGACTCCAGACCCACAGCAATGTGGTTAACTCTCAACTGCCCTCAGGAAAACTAGTTTAAAAACTGTTAACAAATACTCCGCAGGAATCACTTAAAAACTGGCTGATCCCATTGGGACCATGTGAATTTCTGAACGGCCTGAACTAAAACGGAGTTTCAGCTTCACCTTCTCCCTGTCTCCCCTCGCTCTGTTTACACCCAACTCCAAAACACTCTCATTGAGCCAAGCAGCCCTCACAGTGCAGCCCTGTCATTGTCATTGTCTGCTCACACCTACACTGCCCTCAGCCTCCTGTACTGTTCCAATGCATCTCAATGGGAGCTCAGGGACAGCATCGCATCTTTCAATCAGCCCTTTGTAACCCCAGAGTCAACATGCACCTCAGCAGTTTCTGAATGAACAGACAGTTGTCAGAATCTGGAACATTCCACCTGAAAAGGTACTGGAATTTGAGTCCAAATAGAGTTTTAATGGGAAGTTTGCAGGTAATTGAAAATATGAAGTTTACAGGTTAACCTCGTGAAGTGGGTGACTGGGTCTAAATCTGAGAGTTCTTACAAAGAGACAAGGTGTAATTTGGATAAATCTGTGCTCCCTCTCAGGGCAATATCTCCTTCCTCAGCTGCAGGGCCTAGAACAGAGCACATACCCAAAGGGTTATCCAACCACGATTTTGTATATCTTTCTGCTTAACAAAAATATTGGAGATATTTTCCCACAAACAGAACAAACCTTTCTCGTTCCACAGTTAAATGCAAATGATACTCAGATCCTGATGACTCCATTGACTGTAAAAACTTGCTTTTGAGATCCCAGCCTCAATTATTCTGATTTAATATCCTATGAAATGAATTCACAAAACAAAACTCACAGTCAGTACAGGAAGAATATAAATACATACTCTTTTCTTGGTATGTGCTTGATGTGTAAATGCCTCTCTTTAAATCGTACACACCCGCCCCATCCTCGGAAGGGGACATGTCCATGCGCCTCACTGTACCTTGCCCCTAATAAAGATGGCGGCCATATCCCAGGACCTTTCACTGCCTGAGGGCCGCAGCCATTTCCCCATTTGCTGCAAATGCGGGATAAAGAGTTTCTAATTCAGATTAATGAACTGCACAGAGTGCAATCAAAACTTCCCAGTCTGAAGTGACTCATTATCTCCCTGTCTCAGAGGCCACTCTCCCCTTCCCTGTTTGGGTCTCCCACATTCACCAATGGCCGAGTCACGTGGCACTGCATCGGCAGAGTTACTGGTGAGGTGTCATCCCACTGGCCACGCCCCTCATTCACTCCCATTATTTGGATGACCAGCTGGTTCCACTTCGTCCACCAGTCCCACCACCTTTTCCTGTTGGTCCAAAGCTGCCATCAATCAGCTGGACCCCATTGTGAGGTCAGTGGTGGGATCCTCCCCCTGCCTGAATCAAACCCGGAAGGTGGATGGATGGTGTCAATCAGGAACAACAAGCAGGAGGTGCTGGGAAAGCTCAGCAGGTCTGGCAGCATCTGGGAACTGAAATCTGTCCAGTGGCCCTTCCTCAGAACCGATGGGAGCTGGGAAAATTAGAATCCTGATAGTGTGGAAACAGGCCATTCGGCCAAAAGGTTCCACCCAGACCTATTCCCCTTCCCGAACCTATGACTGGATATTTCTCCTGAATAATGCACCTAACCTACATATCCCTGAACATCATGGGAAATTTAGCTTGGCCAATTCAACTAACTTGCAGATCTTTGTACTGCAGGAGATAGGAGTTAGAGAGTAAATAATAGGCAGGGACAGAACCCAAAGAGAGACCTGGATATTTGGAAAGACAAAGGAGTGGATTACGATCTGGCAGGGAGAGTGCATAGCTGTTAATGGAGGGGACAGGAACCTGTGTCTGGCAGTATCTCAGTGGAGGTGGCGGAAATGGCGGCTGATGATCTACGTTCTGCTGCAACGACAGACCCCGAGCTTCCAGCTGCCTCCCACTTTAACACACGAGCCTATTCCCTGGCCAACATCTCTGTCTCATGCTTACTGCAGTATTCCAGTGAGGCCAGAACATACCAAATGGCCCATATTTCAAGGACTGCAATTTCCCCTCCCATGTGGTCAATACCATCCACGATATCTCCTCCACTTCCCGCACCTCTGCCTTTGAAACCCACACCTCCAACTGCAACAAGGATAGAACCACCCTCCCACCCGCCAAGTCCTTACCTTCCACTCAGATACAACACATCATCCTATGCCATTTCCACCACCTACAATCAGACCGCACCACCAGATTCTTAAGGGTTTTGACCGAATAAATACTGATGTGTCTGAGGGTAAATACTGAGAGGGGAGTCTGAAACCAGCTTCTGAGTCAGTCACAGAATCAAGGGTTCTGTTTCGAATTCGTCAAGTTTAAGGCAACACAGACACGGGTAAGGGGTTTCAGTAGCAATGGAGCTGGGGTGAGGAGTAGACAAGCAACGTTCAAGAGATTGGAATTCCTGGTGTTTGGGATTGTGTAGATGTCTGACCAGAAGGTCAGCTTCGCGTCAGATACAACTGCAATATTGTGAAGAGTGTAGTTCTGCTGCATAGTTCCCAGCGAGAGGGAGAGGCTCAGCAGTCAGGGAAAGGAATTTGTCACGCAACGGATTTAACCACTACAATGATTCATTGGAGGAGACTGCACCTAATCGAGTAGTGGGAATGTGGTAAGCAGTTTGATAACTGGGTAACAGTGGAGTAATGGAGAGGGGTGATGGGGAGGGAGAGCTGAGCATTGTCAGTGTACACGTGAAACCCAGCATGGTGCTTTTGCACAATGTCACCTCCTGGCTGTATGTACGTCAGATACAGAAGGGACCAAGGACACCAAATGCAAGGAATTCAGCAAGGAAAGGAAGAGTGGAGATGGAGCAGGATTTTGGGAGAGAAGGACATAACCAGAAAAGACAGAACAAGGAACAATATCTGTGAATCGGTGAGGGGGACTGATGAGGAGGAGGAAGAAAAAAAAAGAGTTGGAAAGTCTATGGTTTAATGAGATTAGGGTGAGGGGTGGGTGAGGGGCAGCAGATCAGATTATCTCAGTCTTAGTGACAGAGAAACTCCATGAGCTCCAAACTCTTGTTGTTGGAGAGAAGGATGGAGGAGACAGGATGATGGACAGTGTTTCACAAAGAAACAAAACCTGGGTAAGTGATATTTAAAGTGAGTGAACAAACCTAATGTATTTAACTTTTATTCAAAATATTAAAACAAACGACTGAAGTCCTAGTTCGAATCCCAACTTGGCAGATGGTGGAATCTGAATTCAAGAAAAAAATAACCGGAATTAGGAATCTCCTAATTTCCATGGAACCATTGTCAATGGTGGAAAAAATCCTGCCAACCCGACAGTAGCCCAGCAAACTATTCATTGTATTAATCACTGCAAAGTCTCAAAGGAATGGAACTGGATGGACCACTCGGTATCTAAGAAGGTACCATTTAATACAACCACAGAATCAGCCCGCTCGATGGTGCAATGTCCTCCAGACTAACATCTGGAGTTTGGTGCCAAAATATGCAGAGCTGTCTCACAGACCCATCAAAGAACAGCCTGACATACTCATACTCATAACATCAACTCTTACAGACAATGACCAGACACCATCATCACCATCCCAAGATATTGAGAGTGTGGTGATGGAAAAGCACAACAGGTCAGGCAGCATCCGAGGAGAAGGAGAATCGACGTTTCGAGCCTAAGCCCTTCATCAGCCTAACCTGCTGTACTTTTCCAGCACCACACTCACGACTCTGATCTCCAGCATCTGCAGTCTTCACTTTCTCCTGAAATCTCTGGATATGTCCTGTCCCACCAGCAGGACAGACCAGGCAGTGGCCGTGGCACAGACAGGGAGGATTTGCCCTGGGAGTACTCAGCATTGGCTCCGGACACCAGGAAATCTCATGGCTCTGCTGACTACCATGTACCATCCTCCCTTGGCTGATGGATCAGTTCTCCTTCATGTTGAGCAACATTTGGAGGAAGCACTGGGGAAGTAAAATGGTGTCAAATGTACTCTAGGTGCAGGATTTCACTGTCCACAATCGAGATTAACTCTGCAACAGAATTACTGACTGAGCTGGCCAGGTCCTGAAGGACATAGTTGCTCAACTGAGTCTGCAGTGGGTGGTGAGGGAACCAAGAGGGAAAAACATACTTTATCTCATTGTTATGAATTGACCAGCTGTAGATACATCTGTCCATGACAGTATCGGTAAGAGCGACCATCACACATTCCTTTTGGAGATATAAGTCTTGCCTTAAAGCTGAGAAAAACACTATCACCGTTCTAAATGGGACAGACTTTGAAGAGATGTGGGATCTCAAACTGGATTTCTCTGAGGCGCTGTGGGATAACAACAGCAGCAGAACTGTACTCCAGCACAATCTGTAATCTCATGGGTTTGTAAATCCCGCTCTCACCCATCACAATGGACAGTGAAGGAGGGCAGAGCCAGGCATACCTAAAAATGAAGTGCCAACCTGGTGAAGCTACCAAACAGGACCATCTGCATTTCAAACAGCATCAACAGCAAGCAACAGAGGTAAGTGATCCTACATCCAATGGAACAGATCTGAGCTCTGCAGTTCGGCCACACCCAGTTGTGAACGGTGATGGACAATTAAACAACTCATTGGAGGAAGCATCACAGATATCGCCACCCTTACTGATGGAGGGGCCCCATATATACAAGCACCAGATAAGATAGCAGCATTTGCAGCAATCTGCAGCCAGAAGTGCAAAGTGGGATGATCCACCTCAGCCTTCTCTAGTGGTTTCTAACATCACAGATGTGAGTTTGAATAACATCAAGTAATGGTTAAGTAGTGCAAAGGCTATTGGCACTGTCAATATTCTGGCAGTAATACTGATAGCTTGTGCTGCAGAACTTGTCACCCACCAAGCCACGTACCGCTCCAGCACTGGCATCGACTGACAATGTGGAACATTGCCCCGTCACATTCAACACAAAAACACAGGACAATCCAACCCAGACAATTACAATCTGTCAGTCCACACTCGATCAGCAGTAAAGTGATGGAAGTAGTCACCAACAGGGCTACCAAGCAGCAGCTGCTCAGCAACAGCCAGCTGAGTGACACTCAGTTTAGGCTCCACCAGGGCCACTCAGCTCCCGATTGTGTTACTGCCCTGATTCACAACCTGACAACCAGCTGAATCCCAGACGTGAGGTGAGGGTGATAGCTCAGTCCCACGTCAAGACCACTATTTCTAGCTGATTCCACCCTCATCTCAGCTCATACCTTGTGTTATGTCCAGCCTTCATTATCCAAACACACTCCTGGCCACCTTCCCACATTCAACCTCCCGTAATCTCAAGAAAACCTAAATCTCTGCTGCCCAAGTACTCCCTCATACCAAAATTTATTGATCCATCAAAAGGCTCCTCTTCATAATCAACATAGAGCCACACATGTACAGCATGGAACCAGACCCTTCAATCCAACCTGTCCATGCCAAACAGATATCCCAACCTGATCTAGTCTCACCTGCCAGCATCTGGCCCACATCTCTCAATTTAAAATTCGCACCCTTGATTTAATTCCTGGTTGTGATCATCCCTAGCTCGCTGCATCACACACCCTTTGAGACCTCGACAACCCATTCTGTTCGAGACTCATAATGATCTGTAATTCATTACCTCACCTGTGAGGCTGCTTTTACTGTTGCCAAAGCAACAAGGTCTGAAATTCGCAGCCAAAACTTCACAGGTCTGCTTTCCCCCTTTGAGACATTCCTCAAAACCTGCTTATTTGGCAATGCTTTTTTGTCACCTGACCTAATATCATCCTTCTCTGGCCTTATGTCTAAAGTTCCTAATAATATTTTTGTGAAATTATAAGCAGGATAAAAAAAACTACAACTGTTCTTGATTTGGACATTATCTTCAAATCATCACTGTTGCTGTAATGAATAATCTGTAATGTCTCTTACCCAACCACATTGTGGGAGCACCTTCACCACACAAACTGCAGCTGTACAAGAAAGTCAAACATCACCCTCTCCACAGTCAACAGGGCTTTGGCATTAATCACTGGTATCTGTGGAAGGAGAAACACAGTTGATGTTTTAGGGAGTGCAAAACGGATTACAGGGAATGAAAATGGTGCAGATTTTGATAGTCAGAAATAGAAGGAAAATACACTTGCTTATTGGGAAAAAGAATTCTTGACTGTCAAAGATTTTCCAGACAAAAAATAATAAGCAGCACATGGTCAGGGGCTGGATGGCAGTGAAAAATTAACTTACAAATGTGTCTGTAAAAGTAATAGTAAAATACTAAACAGACCAAAAATACACCCATTGTTCGAGACTGAGGAAGCTAGACATTAACAAAGTGGTCATGAGGGAGCCCAGAGATGAATCAACAGTATAAGCTGTTGTGATCCCACAGTCATAGAGATGTATAGCACCGACACAGACCCTTCGGTCTAACTCATCCATCCCAACCAGGTATCCGAACCTAATCTATCCCCATTTGCCAGCACTTGGCCCATATCCCTGTAAACGCTTCCTAATCATGTGTCTATTTAGATGCATTTTACAAGTTTTAATTGTACTAGCCTCAACCACTTCCTCTGGCAGCTCATTCCACTCACTGCATGAAAGAGTTGCCCTTTAGGCCCCTTTGAAATTTTCCCCCTTTCACCCTAAAGCAATATCCTCTACTTCTGGACACCACCACTCCAGGGAAAACCCCTTGTTCATTTACTCTATCCATGCCCCTCATGGTTGTATAAACCTCCATGACATCACCGCTCAGTTTATGGCACTCTGGGGAAAACAGCCCCAGCCTTTTATGCCTCACCCTGTAGCTCAAATCCTCCAACCCTAACAACATCCTTGTAAGTCTTCTTTGAAACCTTTCAAGTTTCACAGCGCCCTTCTGATAGGAGGCAGGCCAGAATTGCACACCATATTCCAAAAATGGCCAACCAAATGTCCTGTACTACAACATGACCTCCCACATCCTATACTCAATGCTGGAACCAATAAAGGAAAATATACTAAACACCTTCTTCATCATCCTATCTACCTGCAACTTGACTTGCAAGGACTATGAACCTGCAGACCAAGGTCTCTTTGTTTCGCAAACGTCTCCAGGGCCTTGCCATTCAGTGTATAAGTCCTGCCTTGTTTCGCTTTTCCAAAATGCAGCACCTCACATTTATCTAAATTAAACCCCATCTGATCAATATCTCATTGTAATCTGAGGTAACCTTCTTCATTATCCACAATCCTTCCAATTTTGTATGACCTGCAAACTCATTTACGATATCAAATCATTTAAATGAATGATGAAACAAATCCAGAAATAAACATCCATTTCTCTGAGTTAGAATGTGCTCTGTATAAATCCTGCCCAATGACTCTGTACCAGAGAAAGTCTACACATGCGCCTGGCTGCACCTTGCCCCCTACAAAGCTGGTGGCTCCGCACATGTCCAGTGAATTCTTGTCCCGAATAAAGATGGCGGCGCGCACTCATGCCTGCAGCCACACTGAGGCAATTCCCCGTTTTCTGGAAACACGAGACAGGGATGTTTCAAAATGTGTGTTTTCCGATGTGCACATTTTGTTTGTAAAACCTCTCCGCTCGTACAGAATCTCTCTCACCTGCTGCAGTTCCAGACACAGCCTTGATGTTTGCGGGTACCTATTCTCTGCCTGGTTACTCGTTTGTCCTTAGTGTATTTGTCCAATCACTTTGGATTCTCCTTAAACCCAATTCCGAAAGCCTATGTCATGTCCCCTTTTTGTCCTCCTGGTTTACCTCGAGTATACTCCTACTGCCCCTGTACTCCTCTGGGGATTCACACAAACACAGCTCTCTGTACCTGCCATATCCCTCCTTCATTTTCTTGACCAGGTCCTCAATTTCTTTCGACAGGCAGCATTCTCTTCACCTCCCAGCCTTGGCCTTAACAGGAACATACTGTCTATATACTCTCATTGTCGCAGGCCATTGACGCAATGGCAGATGAGGACAGTGAAGCAATCATTCCCAGTAAAGAGATAATGTTGGGAAAGATAACAGCCTCAAGGTAGATGGGTCTCCTGGTTCTGATGGAATGAATCCCAGGGAATAAAGGAGATGGGGGGGGGGGGTAGAAAATAACCAATAAACTCGTGATAATTCACTAAAATTTGTTGGATTCTGGGATAGTTTTGACAGGCTGGAAGCTGCAAATGCGGTACCACTATTTTTCAGAAAGGACCCGTTAGCTTAACTTCTGTAGTGTAGAAAATGTTTGAATCTCTCAAGGAAGTAGTGGTGAGATATCTGGGTAGAAATTGTCTCATTTAGCAGACACAGCATGGATTCATGAGAGGGAGGTCACATTTAATGGATTGACTGGAATTAGTTGAGGATACGACGAGCGCTTTGGACAAGGGGGACTCGGTGGATGTGGTGTACCTGGATTTCCAGAAGGTATTCGATAAGTTGCCACACAAAGGGCTGCTATATAAGGTAAAGATGCACAGCATTATGGGTAATGTATTATCATTGATACAGGATCGGTTAACCAACAAAACATACAGAATGGGGGTAAATGGGTGTTTGGATTAGTGTTGGCACTACAATTGCTTGCAATTTACACAAATGTTTTGGAGTTGAGGATCAAGTGTACGGTGTCAGAGTTCACGTTTGATACAAAGATTGGTAAAGCAATGTGTGCAGAGGCCACTGTCAGTCTGCACAGGGATACAGAGAGGTTACATGAGTGGGTAAGGATCTGGCATATGGAGTTCAATGTTGGGATACGTGAGATCATCCATTTTGGTCGGACTAACAGCAAACTGGATGATGAAATGGTGAAAACATGCAGCAGGCTGCTGTACAGAGGGAGCTGGGTGTCCTTGTGTATGAATCACAGGAAGTTGGTTTGCAGGTACAGCAGGTCATTAAGGCAGTGAAGGGAATATTGTCCTTAATTGCGAGAGGGATGGTTATGCTGCAGCTGTACAGGGTGCTGGGGAGGCCACACCTGGAGTACTGTGTACAGGTTTGGTCACCTTACATTAGCAAGGATGTACTGGCACTGGAGGGAGTGCAGAGGAAGGTCACTAGTTTGAGTTGGGAGTTGAGAGGGTTGGCGTATGTGGAGAGATCGAGAAAACTGGTTCTATACTCATTGTCATTTAGAAGAATTGGAGGTTGGATAGGAAAAAGTAAAATTATGAAGGGAGTAGATCAGACAGAAGCAGGGAGGCTATTTCCACTGGGGGTGGGTCAAACTACAGAGGATAGCCTCAAAATAAAGGGGAGCAGATTTAGGACTGAGTTCAGGAAGAGCTGCTTCAGCTAAAGGGCTGTGAATCTGTGGCGTTCCCTGCCGAGTGCAGCATTTGACGTTATTAACTTGAATGCCTTTAAGGCAAAATGTAGAATTGTGAACAGGAAAGGAATTAAGGGTTATGGTGAGAGAGCAGGAAAGTGGAGCTGAGGCCATGAAATGCTCAGGCCTAATCTTATTGAATGGTAGAGCAGGCTTGAGGAGCCAGATGAAAGTTCTTGCCTTGTGCAATCAAAATTAGACTTTGTCCAATTCAGAACCTGAACGTTGAGATCTCGTCTATTATGTTCTGTAACTATTTTAAAACTAGTAGAATTATCGGAGAATCCCAGTGTGGAAGGTCATTCAGCCCATCACATTGATACTGACCTTGAGAGCCTCCTAACTTCCCCCTGTAACATTGCATTTCCCAGGGCCACCCAACCTGCACATCCCAGAACACTGTGGGCAATCCAGCCTGGATAATCCACCCAACCTGCACACCCCAGAACACTGTGGGCAATTCAGCCTGGATAATCCACCCAACCTGCACATCCCTGAACACTGTGGGCAATTCAGCCAGGATAATCCAACCTACCCTGCACATCTTTGGACTGTGGGAGGAAACCGGAGGATCCAGACGAAACCCATGCAGAAAACCCCAATAAGGTGATCATCCCTTTCTTATTTCCCAATTTCACCTAAATAACTTCACTAGGCGTACTCCCAGGAATATCCGCCCTCAGCAAAAAACATAATGCTATCCTGAATCAAAAATGCCACTCCGACTCCTCTCTTGTCCCCCTTTCTATCCTTGCTATAGCATCTATACCCTGGAACAGTAAGCTGCCAGTCCTATCCATCCCTGAGTGATTCCTCTGTAATTGCTATAATATCCCAGTGCCATGTTCAAAACCATACCCTGAGCTCATCTGCCTTCCCTGTCAGGCCTCTCGCATTGAGATAAATGCAGTGCAACTGCTCAGTCCGACCTCCTCCTGTGCCTTGCCCTTGCCTGCCTTGACTATTTGACTTCTGAACTGTACCAGCCTCAGACATACCTCTTTTCTCACTATCTTCTTGGGTTTACACCCACTCACTCACTGGTTCAATGCCTCCCGAGTATCATTAACAAATCTCCCTGCCTGAATATTAGACACCTTCCAATTCAGGTACAATCCATCCTTCTTATGCAGGTCATCTCTACTCCAGAGGAGATGACAATGATTACAAAAGCCCTTTGGATTATCCTTAACCCCATTCGCCAAAGCTATCTCACATTCCTTTTTTGCCTCCTGATCTTCCTCTTAATTAGACTCCTATTGCATTTATACTCAAATTTTTTGGATTGGAATAAATGCAAACTATAACATCCTGACAAAACAAACGAGGGCAGGACTTACACTCAATAAAAGTAGGGCCCTGAGTAGTGATATGAGAACAAAGAGACGGAGGGCTTCACGTCTTTGAAGTTTGTGTTACATGTAGACAGGTGGTTAATAAGGTGCTTAGCATACTGACCTTCACTGTTCAGACCTTGGAGTACAGGGATTGGGACGATATGTTGAGGATGTACAGGATGTTGGGGAGGCCTCTTCTGGAATACTCTGTTATAGGAAGGACATTATTAAATTGGAGCAGGTTCAGAAGAGATTTACCAGCATGTTGCCATGAATGGAGGGATTGTGTTCTAAGGAGAGACTGGAGAGGCTGGGAAATTTTTTCACTGCGTGCACGAGGTTGAGGGGTGACCTTATTAGAGGTTTATAAAATCAGAAAGAATGTAGATAAGGTGAATAGCCGGGGGAGAGGGGGATTCAAAACTCGGGTGCATTCATTTTGAGAAGAATTAAGAAAGATTTGAGAAAAGACATTAGGATTTAAAAAAAAACACAATTTACACATGTGGAATGAACTTCCAGAGGAAGTGGTAGCTGTGAATTCAATGACAATATTTAAAAGACATTCAGATACGGACATAAATAGGAAATATTTGGATGGATGTGGACCAAGCGAAGGCAGATACAATTAGTTCAGTTTGGAATTATGGTCGGCTGGGACTGGTTGGACCACAGGGCCTGTTTCCTTGCTGTATAACATTATGACTCTAATACTCACTAACTCTAAATTCCTCCATTCACAACTCTCCCGATCACTGTCACCTCATCCAGCTTCACAACTCTTCCTTATTTATATAATTCCTCACCAGCACAGAACGCTCCCTATCTCATGTCCTCCAGTTTCTCAAATCTCTGCGATATGTGCCTTTCTTTAGTTCCAGCCTTGAGGATGCCCTCATTCACTCCGATTGGTTGAAGGACAAACTGGTACGACCTGGTCCTCCAGTACTGCCCTCTGGCCCTATTGGCCTGCTCTGACATCAATCATCCAGGGCCCATTGTGAGGCGAGGGGTGGAATCCTCCCTCCCTCTGCTCTCGGATGAGCTTCAACATTCACAGTCAATGTGGCAGTATCACAGACCACAGGGGCTGGGGGCTATTCAGCCCATTGGGGCTGTACCCTCTCCCTCTGGAGATGCTGCAAGTCTGTCCCAATTCCCTTAATTTGCCCATAATCCCCCAAATCTTCCCTGAAAAAGTAAAATTCCAAATCTGTTTATGAATAACTGCTGAGTTTGTGTCCAGCTGCCATTCAGACTGTTCCAGATGCTCAGAACTTACTGAATAAAATAATGTTCACGTATTCACATATTACTTGCCAATTACCTGAAAATAGTTACTAAAATTGTGATATCGTTAACAATTCTCCTCTCTCTGCAAATTAAATATCCTAGAAACAATTTGTACCTGGTCAAAATCACTGCTTAACCTTCTCAGATCCAAGGACAATTATCTGTGCTTCTGCTAGCTCTCCACAAAAGAGGAACACATCTTATTTTCATTTATTAGTGTCATAGAGATGTACAGCACAGACACAGATTTTTGGTACAATTTGCCCCATTTGCCAGCTATTGGTCTGTATCATTCGAAACCCTTCCTATTCATGAACCCAATCGGATGCCTTTCAAATGTTGTAATTGCATCAGCCTCCAATACATGATCTGGCAGCTCAGTCCACACATCCACACCACACACAGCTTGAAAACTTTGCCCCTTCGATCCGTTTTAAATCTTTGCCCTCTCAACTTAAGCCCATTTGATCTTGTTTTGAACCCACCTAACCTGGGGGGAAAGACCCTGGCTGCTCACCTTATCCATGCCCCTCATGATTTTATAAATCTCCATGAAGTCACCTCTCAGTCTCCAGGGAAATTAACCCCAGCCTATTCAGCCTCTCCCTGTAGCTCAAATTCTCCAATCCTAGCAAAATCTTCGTAAATCTTCTCTGAACTCTTTCAAGATTCACAACATCCTTTCCAGAACAGGGAATTTCAAACTTAAAACAGAATTCCTGAAATGGCTTAATCAAAGTCCTGTCCAGCCACAATTTGACGTCCCAGCTTCTGCACTCAATGCATTGACCAATAAATATAAGCATACCAAACACCACCTTCACTAGTCTGCCTTCATGCAACTCTACTTTCAAGGAACAATTAACCTGCATTCCATGGTCTCTATTTTCAGCAACATTCCCAAGGACTTTACCATTAAGTGGATAAGTCCTGCCCTGATGTGCCTTTCCAAAATCCAACAGCTTACATTTGTCTAAATTGAACCCAGTCTGCCATTACTCGCCCCAATGGCCCATCTGGTCAAGATCCTGTTGCGTTCTGAACTAACCTTCTTCACTGTCCACTACACCTCCAATTTTGGTGTCCTCTGTAAACCTACTGACCATATCTCATATATTCACATCCACGTCAATTATTTAAGGACCCAATATCCATTCCTGCAGCAAACTGCTGCGCACAGGCCTCCAGTCCACAAAGCAAACCTCTTTCACCACCCTCTGCCTCCTACGTTCAAGCCAGTTTTGTATCCAAATGGCTAGTTCTCCCAACATTGAGAACTTCTCCCAAGTTCTCCTAACCTTGCTAACCAGTCTGCTTTGTTCAATGTCCATATAGGCAACGTCCATAGTCTGCCTTCATCAATCATCTTTGTCACATCTTCAAAAAAACTCAATCAAGTAAGAGAGAGAGAGAATTTCCCACACAAAGCCAAAGTGGACATCAAGGAGCCCAGAGATGAATCAGAGCAGTGTTCACTTTTATGATGCCACAGTCAGAGATGTCTAGCACAGAAACAAACACTTCAGTCCAACCCATCTATGCCAACCAGATATTCTAACCTAATCCATTCCCATTTGCCAGCACTTGGCCGACATCCCTCTGAACCCTTCCTATTCAAATGCCTTTGAAATATTACAATTTTTGTTGCCCTTTATGCTCCAGTTGAATTTCCCCCTCTCACCCTAAACCTATATCCTCTACTTCTGGGCTCTACCACCCCAGGCTAAACACCGTGTCTACTTACGCTATCCATGCCCCTCACGGTTAGAGAAACCTCTTCAACATCACACTCCAGAGAAAATGGCCACAGCCTATTATGCCTCTTCCTGCAACTCAAATCCTCCAACCTTGGCAACATCCTTGAAAATCAATTCTCAAACCTTTTAAGTTTCAGTGCCTCCTTCTAACAAGAGGGAGACCAGAAATGCACACAATATTCCAAAAGTGGCCTAACCAATGTCCTGTCCATCTCCTTTACTCAACGCTCTGACCAATAAAGGGAAGCATACCAAATGCCTTCTTCACTATCCTATCTACCTGTGACTCTACTTTCAAGGAACTGTGAACCTGCATTCCAAGGTCTCTTTGTTCAGCAAGACCTCACAATTCAGTGAGAGTCCTACTCGGATTTGCTTTCTTAAATTGCAGCACCTCATATTTATCTAAATTAAACCCTATCTGCCACTTCCCAGCCCATTTAATCAATATCCCACTGTATTCTGAGACAACCTTTATCACTGACCACAATACCAACAATTTTGGTGTCACCTGCAAACTGTACCGTCTCTATTCACATCCAAATCATTTAAATGAATGATGAAACAAATCCGGAGAAAAAAAAATCCATTTCCCTGGGTTTGAATGTGCTCTGTGTAAATCCTGCCCCATGACTCTCTATCAGGGAGAACTGCACATACTCCCCTCTGAACTTTGCCCCCTACAAAGATGGCAGCTGCACGTGTCCAGTGAATCATTGCCCCGAATAAAGATGGCGGCACTTACTCGAGTCAATCTCCAGATGCGGCATTTTCCCGTTTACTACAAAAACGAGACTAAGTTTCAAATTTGTATTTTCCGATGTGCATCAAATGTTTGCAAAACCTCTCAGCCCATACCAACACCATTTCCCTCCCACTTGCTGCTGTTTATTTCTTCCCTTACCGACAACCCTCCGCCCGCACATCCGCGCTGTCCGCGAGGATGGTCACGTGGTATAGTCAAGTCCCGCCCCTCATTCACTCTGATTGGTCGGAGGGCCAACTGCCCCGCCCCTGTGCTTTCATTGGTCCGCCGCTGACATCAATCATCCGGGGACCATTAAGTTACAAGAGTGAGGGACAAAGTTAAAAACACACAATCACCTGATGAAGCAGCAGCAGCGCTAATGCTTCCAAATAAACCTGTTGGACTATAACCTGGAGTTCTGTGAATTTAAATTTTGTCCATCGTTATCCAACACCAGCACCTCCAAGTCACGAGTGAGGGAGGGATGTATAACATAAGAACTAAGAACAGGGGAAGGCCATCCTGCCCTTTGAGCTTGCTCTGCCATTCAATAAGGTCATGGCTGATCATTTCGTGGGCGCAGAACCATTTATCCAAGTTCTCACCGTATTCTTTAATTAATTATTTCTTTTTTGAAAAAAGCTACCTTAGCTTTAAAAACGTTTACTGAACTAGCATCAACTACTTCCCTGGGCAATGAATTCCATTGAGGTTAAGAAGTTCCTTCTCAATTCAGTCCTAAATTTGCTGCCTCTAATGTTGAGTTGATGCCTTCTTGTCCTAGATTCGCCTGCCAGTGGAAGCATCCTCTCTACTTCTATTTTATCCATTTCATTCATTATTTTACATGTTTCCATTCTTCTGAATTCCAATGAATATAATCCCAATCTACTCCGTCTCTGTTAAGCCAACCCCCTCAACTCTGGATTCAACCTAGTTAACCTCCTATGCACCCCCTCTCGAGCCAGTGCTTCCTTTCTCAACTAAGGAGATAAAAACTACATGGAGTATTCCAGGTGTGGCCTCACCAGCACCCAATACAGCTGGAACATAACTTCTGCTTTTCAGCACAATCCCTTCAGCAACGAAGGACAAAATTGCATTTGCCTTCCGAATTGAATGTTATACCTGGTGACCAACCGTCAGGCTGAAGGATACTCAGGTACCTCTGCTTAGCAAATAATGCAACTTTTGAAAATTCAAGTAATAATCTGTTTTTAATTTACTCCAACCAAACAGTATGACATTACGTTTATGAACATTATATTCCATATGACCGACTATTGCCCACTCACTCAATGTATCTATGTTCCTCTGCAAAGTTTCACTGATCTCCGCACACTTTGTCCTGCTACTCATCTTAATGTCATATGCAAACTTTGACACCCTACATGTGGTCCGCAACTCCAAATCATCTGTATCAATTGTAAAGATTCGCAGTCCCAAAACTGATCCCTGAGGCACACCACTAGTCACTGATTGCCAGCCAGGATAATATGCATTTATCCCCCGACTTTGCTTCCTGTTAGTCAACCAATCTTCTATCCATGCTAATAGTATACCCCTAATGCCATGCCCCCTTATATTATGCAACAGCCTCGTGAACAACACCTTGTTGAAGGTCTTTTGGAAATCCAGGTACACAGTATCCACTGGGTCCCCATTGTCCACCTTGCTCGAAATGTCTTCATAGAATTCCAAAAGATTTGTTAAGCATGACCAATGGGACAATTTCTATCGAATCCCTGCTATTTCTTCCTTGATAATAGATCAAAGCATCTTTCCCACTACAGAGAAGAAGCTATCTAGGGTATAATTACCCATCTTTTGTCCACCTCCTTTTTAAAACCGTGGCGTCACTTTTGCTGCTTTCCAATCTGCTGGGACTGCCACGAAGTCCAGTGAATTTTGGAAAATTACTGTCAGTGCATTGCTATTTCTCCTGGGATACATTCTGTCACGGCCAAGAGAATTTTCTATTATTAGCTCAATTACCTCCAACAGTCCAAAACTAGCTGTTCTGTAATAATGATAGCTTCCAAATCCTCACCTACCTTTGTCTCTTTGTTAATTACTGGAAAGATATTATATCTTCCACTGTGACATCCCATAACTAAATGCTCCTTCTCTTTTTCCGAAGGACGAACATTTACTTTAGCCACTCTTTTCTCATTATGTATGTTTATAGAAACATTTGCTATCTGTCTTTATAATGTGTGCTAGTTTATTTTTCTCATGTTCTATCTTACATTTCTTTGTAGCTCTTCTGTGGCTTTCTGTTGACCTTTAAAGTTTTCCCAGTTCTAGTTTCATGCTGGTTTTGACCACTTTGTATGCCTTTCAATTTGATCACTTTCCTTAGATACCCATCGAAGAGAACACCTTTTCTTACAGTCCTTCTCTGGAATATACCTATGCTGAGGACTTTGTAAAATGTCTTAGAAAATCCTCCACTGCTCATCAACTGTCCCACCATAAAATCTTTGTTTCCAGTCTACGTTATCCAGGTTTTCCCTCATTCTATTGTAGTTCCCCATGTCCAAGCACAGGACCCAAGTATTAGATTTTATCTTCACACTCTCCATATGTATTAAATTCAACCATACAGTGATTACTTCTTCCGAGAGGATCCCTAACTCTGAGATCACTAATTATTCCTGTCTCATTGCAGAGGGCCAGATCTTGGATAGCTTGCTCAGTTGTAGATCCATTTCATACTCTTCAAGTAAAATATCACAGATACACTTAATGAACTCCTAAAAGCTACCCTGACTGAGCTGATTTGACCAATCTACATGTAGATTAAAATCACCCATGATAATAACCATACAATTTTTACAGGCATAAGTTATTTCTTTGTTTATTGCCCATCCCAATGTGATGTTTTTATTTGGTGGCCTATACACTGCGCCTATCAGTGATTTTCTTGTTAGAATTTTGAATGCATCATTCCTGTTTCTCATAATGTAGTCAAAAGCAATTACTACTTGTATTGTATGGAATCTTTCACAATGGCAAATTTCCTAAGGTGCTTCATAAATGATCAAAACATTGATTAAGGAGAATGATTAAAAAAAATCTTAAAGGAGGATAGAGAAGGTTAGGGAGGCTATTCCGCAAACTTCTGCCCTTGGCAGGTCCAATTGTGGAGTGTTGCAGGTGGGGTGGGTTGGAAAGAGAACATGCAAAGGGGAAACGGAGGAATGCAGGCAGTGTATAAGGTCTTAAGGACAGAGGAGGTTCCAGCCTGAGTCTGTCTGTCATAGAGAGTATGGCTGCCTCATGGAGTTTGAAGCACTGCAATAGGTTCATGCAAGTCATATTAGTCAAGGATAGTATAATGGCGGCTGAGATAACTTTTGATGAGGACTCGTCTACTGGGATAGTGTGGGCTGAGGTTAGAAACAGGAAAGGAGAGGTCACACTGCTTGGAGTTTTTTTTATAGGCCTCCACAGAGTTCGAGGGAAGTGGAAGAGAGGATTAGCAAAATTATTCTGGGTAAGAGCAAAAGTACCAGGGTGGTCATTATGGGGGACTTCAGTTTCGCCAACATTGACTGGGAATGCGATAACTCTACTACATTGGATGGATCAGTTTTCCTCCAATGCGTACAGGAGGGTTGAAGGGCCGACAACAGGGGAGGTCACATTGGATCTGGTGCTTGGTAATGAACCAGACCAGATGTTTGATTTAGTTTTAGGCGAGCACGTCGGAGCGAGTGACCATAATTCAGATACGTTTAGTTTAGCGATGGAAAGGGACAGGTACATGCCACAGGGCAAGAGTTATCAATGAGGCAAGGACAATTATAATGCAATTAGGCAGGAATTAGGATGCATAGAATGGGGTAGCAAAATGCAGGGGATGCAGACAATGAAAATGTGGAGCTGGTTTAAGGAACAGATATTGCATGTCCTTGACAGGTATGTCTCTGTCAGGCAGGGAGGATGTGATAAGATAAGGGAACCGTAGTTTACTACAGAAATTGCATCTCTTGTGAAGAAGAAGAAGGAGCCTTATTTGTTGATGAGGCAAGATGATTCAGATGAGGAGATGGAGAGTTACAGATCAGCTAGGAAGGATTTAAAGAGAGAGTAATAAAGAGCAAAGAGAGGACACGAGCAGTCTTTAGCAAATAGAATAAAGGAGAACTCTAAATTTGTCTACGGGAATGTGAGGAATAAAATGATGATTAAGGTAGGAATAGGTCCAATCAAAGACAGAAGTAGCAAGTTGAGTTGTACCCTGTGGAGATTGGAGAGGTGCTAACGAACATTTCTCATTGGTTTTCACTCAGGAAAAGGAGACTATTGTAGAGGAGAAGAATGTGGTATGAGATTTTAGACTAGAAAGGATCGAGATTAGTTAGAAACAGGTGTTATCAATCCTAGAAGGAGTGAAAGTAGACAAGTCCCCTAGGCCGGATGGGACTTATTCGAGGATTCTCTGGGAAGATACGGAAGATAGATCAGAGCATTTGGCTTTGATATTTGAGTCGTCATTGTCTACAGGTTTGGTACCAGAGGACTGGAGAATTCCAAATGTTGTGCTTTTGTTCAAGAAGGACAGTAGAGATTACTCAGATAATTATACACCAGTGAGACTGACTTCTGTTGTAGGAAAGGTTTTAGAAAGGATTATAAGAGATAAGATTTATAATCATTTAAAGTCTGATTGAAGATTTGTAGCTCGGGTGTCCGTTGTTGTGGTTCTGCTCACCGAGCTGGAAGTTTTTGCTGCAAACGTTTCGTCCCCTGGCTAGGGAACATCACCAGTTTGTTGGAGCCTCCTGTGAAGTGCTGCTTTGATGTTTCTTCCGGTATTTATAGAGGTTTGTTCTTGCCGCTTCCGGGTGTCAGTTTCAGCTGTCCGTTGTAGTGGTTTGTATATGGGGTCCAGGTCGATGTGTCTGTTGATGGAGTTTGTGGATGAATGCCATGCTTCTAGGAATTCTCTGGCTGTTCTCTGTCTGGCTTGCCCTATGACAGTAATGTTTTCACAGGAGGCTCCAACAAATGCACTGATGATGTTCCCTAGCCAGAGGACGAAACATTTGCAGCAAAAACTTCCAGCTCGGAGAGCAGAACCACAACAATTTATAATCATCTTGCAAACAACAATTTAATTTCACATAATCAACATGGTTTCATCAAGGGCAGTTTGTGTCTTGTGAACCTCAGAGTTTTTTGAGAAGGTGATCAAGCATGTAGGTGAGGGTAGGGTAGTCTGTTAAAACACTACCATCATAGGACAAGCCAGACAGAGAACAGCCAGGGAATTCCTAGAGGCATGGCATTCATCCACAAACTCCATTAACAGACACATCGACCTGGACCCCACATACAAACTACTACAGCTGAAACTGACACCCGGAAGCGGCAAGAACAAACCACTATAAATACCGGAAGAAACATCAAAGCAGCGCTTCACAGGAGGCTCCAATAGCACTGATGATGTTCCCTAGCCAGGGAACGAAACGTTTGCAGCAAAAACTTCCAGCTCGGCGAACAGAACCACAACAATATCTAATCACATTTGCCACAATTTTGCCAATATCCCTCTAAACCCTTCCTATTCATACACCCACCCACATGCCTCTTAAATGTATTTCTATCACCCTCCACTATTTTCTCTGGCAGCTTATTCCATACACTCTGCAGGAACCAGTTGTCCTTCAGGTCCCTTTAAAAAGTTCCTCTCGCACTTTAAAGCTATGTCCTGTCGGTTGGGAACCCCCAGCCTGGGGAAGAGACCTTGTCTATTGACCCTATCAATGATTATCATGATTTTAAACACCTTTATCAGTTAACTTCTCAGCTTCACATATTCAAGTGAATTCAGCCCCAGTTTATTCAACGTTTCCCTGTAGCGCAAACCTATCAACCCTGGCAACATCCTTGGTCATTTCTTCTGAACCCTTCCATGTTCCACAACATCCTTCCAATGGCATTGAGACCAGAATGTCACACGGTATTCCAATAGTAGTCGGACCAAACACTGTTGAGTTCCCTGAGCTCCCCAATATTTATCCACAGTAAGTTCCAAAGTGAAATATTTGTTTAGAATCTTGTAGTTTCACACATCGTTGGCTTCATTGATCATTAAGGATACTGATTTTGTCCCTTACTCTTCTTTTGCTCTTAATACACTTGTAGACTCTCCTTCAATTCTCCTTATCTTTATTAGAAAAAGTTATCTTATGTCGCCTTTTTGCATTCCTGATTTCAATGGTAAGTGTATTTCTACATCCCTGATGCTCCTGAAGAGATTCCCTTGAGTCAGCCAGTTATATCTGACATGTGCCCCCTTTTTCCTGACCAGAGTCTCGAAACTCAGCCAGTGTTTTCTAATTCCACCAATATTGCTTAACTGGGCGATCCTGCATGAATACTCCCTCTAGGTACTGCTGGGATTTTTCCCCCAATCAAAACCACCAGCTCTCCTCCTGTTTTGCCTCCTGTTCTATCCTTCCTGCTGCTTCTGTCTCCTGGAATATTGAGCTGCTGGTCCTGTTGCTCCCTCAGCTGTGTTTCTGTAATACCTACAACATTTCAGTCCCATGTTCCCATCCATGCTCTGGGTTCATCTGCCTTATCTGTCTGGCACGTTGCATTGAAATAAATGCAGATTAATCCACCAGTTTTTCCTCATTGTCTGCTATGTTCTTGCCTGCCTTGTCTATTTATATTGCTTTGTTGAACATCTGTATCAGCCTCAAATTTCTTTCTGGCCATATGACTGTTATGGATCCCACATCCCTGCCAGACGAGTTTAAATCCTCTCCAGCCACTCTCCCCACCAGGATATGGGTTCCCCTCCTGCTCCCAGTTCAGGTGTCTTCCCAACCCTGTCTACTTGTGCTGACATCTTCAGACATTCAGACATCCAGGGACTTGTCCACCAAAGTCCATGTGTTCCTCAGTATTCCAGGAGGACCTACAATTCATAATGGATATCGTTCACAGATTAGACTTCCAACAGTGATCAGAAGTAAACTCCATCTGCCAATACTCTGCTCAGTTTATCATCTGATCGATATCAGACTGCAGCCTGGCACCATCCCCCTCACTGTGGACAACACCCCCACCTTTCATGTCATCTACAAACCTTCTGATGATTCCTTCTCCCTTCACATCTGAGATATTAATGTACATAATAACTAGCAATGGTTTCTGTACAGATCCCTGTGGTACACCCACTGATCAAAGGCTTCCAATAGTAAAAGACACCCTACACCAATTGTGGAACCAATTTGCCAACTTGCCTTGGATCCCATGGGCTCTTCCCTTTTGGACCAGCCTTCCATGTGGGACCTTGTCAAAGACCTTAATAAACTCCATGCAAACCACATCATCTGCACTGCCATCAATATCAGAAGACAGTCCTCGACCAAATCCATACAAACAATCCCTAATGCATTCCTGTCCTTTGGAATGTTGATTCATTGTGTCCCTCAGAATTGTTTCCAATAACTTCCCTCCCCCTGCTGTCAGACTATCTGCTCTGTAATTACCTGGCCTATCCCTGCTGCTCTTGAACAAAGGAACCACATTAGCGATCCTCCAGTCATTCAGCATTTCACCTGTGGCCAGCAAAGTATTAAATATATCCAGGGCCAGGGCCCCAGCAATCTGCTCCCTTACCTCCCATAGCGGCCTGGGATGTACTTTATTGTTACTGGGAATTTCTCCACCTTTTTGGCTGTGAATACACTTAATGCCTCCTTCTCATTGATCTAAACATGTTCCAGAACCTCACATTCCCAACTGAAATCCCTGGCTACAATGCCTTTCTCCTTTGTGAATACAGATGGGAAGTATTCATTGAAGACCTCACTTACTTCCTCTGGCTCCATGCACTGATTGTCCCTTTGGTTTCTGACAGGCCCCACTGCTTAGTTGGGGATCCTCTTACTCTAACTGTACTTATTAAATATCTTGTGCCTTATCCTTAACATTGTCTGCTAAGGATAATTTGTGACCACTGTTTCTCTGTTCATATTTAAGGACCCCTCACCTCCTCCCCCGCCCCCGGCGCTTTCTATCTAATGCCTTTGATACCCATTAGTGCTAGTGTCGTCCATTTTGCCTGAGTTTCCACAAGGTTGTGAACCATTGAATATTTATGTTCCACATTTTGTTCACCCTGTAACCACAGCTCTCTGGTGTCTAAATGTCTTTCATCTGTATCACAAATCCAGCTCCTTATTGAAGAGACTTTGTCTATGCAGAAAAAAAATTCAGTACGCTTTCCCACAATTTCCTATCACAAACCATTTCGCTAATGTAGAGTTTTAGTTAAACCATATCCCACCCTGTTCCTTTCTGCCTGTCTTCAGCCACATCCCCTTGCTGTTCCGATGCATCACCTTTTCTATTTGGATTTGGAAAACACTTTGCTGTGGGTATGTCGTGCAGACCACGTGAGGATGGGCAGATGTCCTTCTCGAAAGGACAAGTGCTTGGGTTTTTTGTACATCAGCAATAATCTCATACATATTTATGGATAGTTAATTATAATATTTGAATTTATTGATTTCAATTTCTTCCATTTCAGACCGTGGGATTCATACCTGTCTCCCCTGAACATTAGCTGAGGTTTGTGATACATGCCCTAGCAATAACACCACTAGGCCATCACTTCGCCTACTCACAGGTAGCTCACTCCTGACCAGTTATAGCAGTGCGTCATGAAGCTAAACCTACTCTTTTGTCACAATTGTTTGATCCTAACATCTTCCTGCACTCTGGTGATATCACTCAGTATCTCTCCATGTGGTATCCCTCACTGTGTGGGTCTCTGTCAGTGCCTCTCACTCTTGCAGCTGCTCCAGATCCTGAGCCAACACAATTGTCCACTCCAGAGAGATGCAACAGCACAGGCCAAGGGTGGAGACTGGGATTTTCCAGATCTCTGTCGGACTCAGTGCCATTCTACATGTGGAACCTTGACTACATCAGTGTAATTTTCTGTTCTGTCTATTTCTCTGTCTCCTGTAGGTACTCAGGGAGGTCCTGATTCAATAGACTTCCCAACTGCGGTGTGTCTCGTCCATCACCGCATTGAAGATGGTTGGTCAACCCCAGAGACAAAGGGCAGGGAGATCTGGAGCCTTCAATAAATCCTGCAGTGTGGTAAGATCACTCACAGTGCACAGAGCAGACAGCAATGTGAGAGCTCCAAACATCAGCTAACAGGACATGACACAGATACAGTGCTGGAGGGCGAGCACACTACAGACACACCTCTAGCTCAATCACCACCTCTACATTAACGTGCTTTGTACTGAGACAGCATAGAGAGTTCACAGTTATCAATCAGGCCTGTGTTGTCTTAGTGAGCATCGGTACAACAGAGAGGAAAGCAGGCCTCCCACAAGAGGGTGGAAATGCTGCCTGGGATCTTTCTGTTCTGTGTTCTCTCTCCAACACTGTACCTATGGTATGTCTTCTGGTTCAGTGTCTTCAATATTTTTTCACTCCTATAACAGTTCCTATCTCCGTCACCTCCTTCTTTCCATATAGGCCTCCGCGTATTTAAAATCTACCACATTCCAGACTACCATCCCCTATGGCTGTAGCTTGCTTCAGTGTCTACAACATCCCTTATCTCCGTATTCTCCTCCTCTTTAACTGGGTACAGGGTCATGCTGCATGAAAACAGAACCTTCAGTCCAAGTCATCAGTGCTGACCATTTTTCCAAACTTGAACGAGTCACATTTGCCTGTGTTTGGCCCATATCCCTTCAGACCTTCTCCTCTCCATGTACCTGCCCAAAGGTCTTTTCCATGTTGTCATTGTTCTTGTTTCTCCAATGTGGCCCTGGTAGTTCGGTCTGTCTGTGCACCATCCTCTGTGGATAATGTTACCCCTCAGCTCCCTCTTTAAATCTTTGCTCACTCACCTCACGTTTATACCCTCTAGTTTTGGACTCGCTTACCATTCTTACCACACTTACCATTGGCTATTCACCATTCTTACTCCCTGCATGGTTTTAAAAACTTTTATGAGTCACTCCTTATAAGCCTCTCTGTCCAAGGGAAATATTGAAGATAATGTTACAAATATCTCTAACTCATGTATCAAAGTGCTGGCCAATGAGGGAAAGTGTGCCAAAGGCCGCCTTCCCCACCCTGTCCACCTGTGATGCCACTTCCAAAGAACAATGTAACTGCACCCCTTGGTCTGTCTCTGTTCGACAACACTGTCCAGGGCTGTACCATTAACTGTGCTAGTCCAAAACTCAATATCTGAATTAAAATCCATCTTTCATGCCTTGGTTTACTGGCTCAGTTGGTCGAGATCCCCTTTGATAATCGTATTCACTGCCCACTATGCCATTAACTTGATCATCCACAAAATTACTAACAATGACTCCGATATTCTCAACCAAATCGTTTGTCGATGATGCACATCAGCAGACCCAGCCCCGATCCTTGTAGCACACCGCTGGTCACAGGCCTCCAGTCTGAACAACAACCCTCTCCCATCACCCTCTGTCTCCTACTGTCAAGCCAATTTTGTATCCAGTTGGCTAATTCCTCCTGATCACATGTGATCTAATCTTACAAAACAGTATATCACGCTAAATCCCTTCAAAGGTCCTGCTGACGGTAGTATAGACAATGTACGGTCACCACTTCAACAAAAACAATCAAGTTAGTGAGACCTGACTTTGTACGCACAAAGCCGTGCTAACTATCTGTCATCAATCCTTGCCTTTCCAAATGCATGTAACTCCTGTCTGGCAGAATCATTTTGACAACTTACCCACCACTGACATTGGGCTAATTAGTCTTTAGTTCCCTGGGTTTCCATCACAGTTTTTCTTAAATAATGGCACAAAACCATATTGTTGTCAGAGCTGTGCAGCATGGAAACTGACCCTTCAGTTGATACCAACCATAATCTCCAACTAAACTCATCCCAGCTGCCTGTTGCTGGCCCATATCCCTCCAACCTGTTCCTATCCATGTACTTAACTAAATGTCTTTTAAACATTGTAATTGTAGCGATCTCTACCTCAGGAAGTTCATCCATACCCAAACCATCCTCTGTGTAACAGTTTCCCCTGATATCCTTTTTTTAACATCTCTCTCTTCTTACCTTAAACTCTGTGTATCCAGCCATTTTTCAGAACTCAAGCATTTCATACCCAGCAAGGTCTTGGTAAATCTCTTCTGAACACCCTTCAGGTTAATAATATTCTCCCTATAACTGGGCGACCAGAACTGGACAGAATATTGCAGAAGAGTCCTCACCAATGTCCGTACAATATCATAATCACGTCCCAAATCCTACACTCAATGGACTGAGCAATAGTCAGGCATGCCAAGCACTGCCTTATCCATCCTGTGATGCAAACTTTAAGAATTATGTACCTGAACCCGGAGGTCCCTCTGCTCTAAAACACTAACCGAGGCCGAACATTAATTGTATAAGCTCTACCTTTGTTTGTTTTACCAAGTGCACTACCTCGCATTTATTCAGATTGCATTCCATCTACAGGTTTTCAGCCCATTCACCCATTTCATCAAGATCCCTTTGTAACATTAGAAAACCTCCTTCACTGTCCACTATGCCACCCTCCAATCTTCCAGCCCATCACACATGACTGTCAAAGGTACAAATACCCTTGCTCGTAGCTCCTCGATTTCTTCCCTAGCATCTCACAATATCTTGTGATACACTTAATCAGGTCCTGGAGTTTTCCTCCAGCACCACCTCTTTTATAACATGCACTCTTTTCACGTCATAGAGATGTACAGCATGGAAACAGACCGTTCGGTCCAACTCATCCATGCTGGCCAGAAGATTTAAATACATTCTTTCTATTTATCAGCATTTGGCCCTTGTACCTCTAAACCCTTACTCATATACCCATCCAGATAGCTTTTAAATGTTGTAATTGTATCAGTCTCCGTTACCTTCTCTCTCAGCTCATTCCGTACACACATCACCATGTGCATGAAAAGGCTGTCCCTTCGGTCCCTTTTTAAACCTTTCCCCTCTAACCTTAAACCTATGCCCTCTAGTTTTGGACTTCCCAACCCCTGGGAAAAGACATTGAATGTTTACCCAATCCATGCCCCTCATGTTTATATAAACTCTTTAAGGTCTCTGATGCTCCAGGGAAAATAACCCCAGCTTATTCAGCAACAACTCTGGCAACATCTTGTAAATCTTTTCTGAGCCCTTTCAAGTTTCACAACATCCTTCCTGTCGCAGGGAGACTGGAATTGCGGTGTACTCCAATTGTGGTCTAACGTATTACTCTTGTTCCCTGAGTTCCCCAGTCTTTGTCTACAGTAGGTTTTGGAGGGAAAAATTTGTTTAGGGTCTTAGCCATATCTGCTAATGAAAGCCAACACACCATACGCCTTTTTAACACCCTCTCAAATTGGGTGGTAACTTCAGGGACAGGATCCCTCTGTTTGTGTTCACTGCTCAGAGTCCTGCCTTTAAACATGTGAAGTTTTTTCTGCAGGATCCTCCAATCTGAAAACATCCCAATCTTTGTAGATTCCCACAGTCCCTACAACACTCATAAACCGTGAAACCTCCTCAAGTCCCTATATTCCTAATGCCTGCAAAATCCTCCAGTCCCGATATCCCTCCTTAACTCTTGTAACTGCCACCGGCCTCCACTGCCCTTATGGGGAACATTGCAGAGGAGTGTAGAGTTGTAGAGACTGGGCCATGTTACAGAGGTAGGAAGGGCTGCAGAACCTGGAGGATGGTACTAATGTAGGAAGGGACATGGATCCTGCAGGAGGTTTGAGAGATCGGGATTCATAGAACCTGCAGGATGGTACCAAGAATGGGTTGTGGAACATGAAGGATGTTATGATTTGAACCACAGATCATTTTTGTTTGAACCATTCAGCTGTTCTTAGAGTTAAAGAGATGTACAGCATGGAAACAGACCCTTCGGTCCAACCCATCCATGCTGACCAGATATCCCAACCCAATCTAGTCCCACCTACCAGCATCTGGCTCATATTCTTGCAAACCCTTCCTATTCATAAACCCATCCAGATGTCTTTGTATCAGCCTCCATGACTTCCACTGGCAGCTCATTCCATACTCGTACCTCCCTCTGCAGTAAAAAAAAATGCCCCTTAAGTCTCTTTTATATCTTTCCCCTCTAACCACAAACCTATGCCCTCCAATTCTGGACTGCCACACCTGAAGGTAAAGACATTGTCTCTTTAGCCTCTCCATGCCCTTCATGATTTTATAACCCTCTGTAAGGTCGTCCCTCAGAACTTTATAAACCTCTATAAGGTCATCCCTCAGCCTTCAACGCTCCAGGGAAAACAGCCCCAGTCTATTCACCCTCTCTCTATAGCTCAAATCCTCCAACCCTGGCAACCTCCTTGTAAATATTTTCTGAACCCTTTCAAGTTTCACAACATCCTTCCAATAGGAAGATCACCAAAATTGCACACAATATTCCAAAGTGACCTAACCAATGTCCTGTACAGCCACAACATGACCTCAATACTCTGTACTCAATACTCTGACCAATAAAAGAAAACATACCAAATGCCTCCTTCACTATCCTACCTACCTGTGACTCTGCTTTCAAGGGGCAATGAACCTGCACTCCAATATCTTTATGTTCAGCAAAACTCTGTCAGACCTTACCATTAAGTGTATAAGTCCAGGAAAGATTTGCTTTCGCAAAATTCAGAACCTCGCATTTATCTAAATTAAACTCCATCTGCCACTTCACAGCCCTTGGGTCCATCTGATCAAGATCCCATTGTAATTGAAAGTACCCTCTTTCGCTGGCCACTACACCTCCAATTTTGTTGTCATCTGCAAACGTACTAACTATACCTCTTATGGTCACATCCAAATCATTTATCTAAACAATACAAAATATTGGACCCAGCAACGATCCTTGTGGCACTCCACTGGTCACAGGCCTCCAGTTTGAAAACCAACCCTGCCCCACCACTCTTTGTCTCCTACCTTTGAGACAGTTCTGCACCAATTGGCTAGTTCTCCCTGTATTCTGTGAGATCTAACCTTGCTAACCAGTCTCCAATGGGGAACTTTGTTGAAAGCCTTACTGAAGTCCATATAGATAACATCCACCGCTCTGCCCTCATCAATCCTCTATGTTACTTCTTCAAAAATCTCAATCAAATTTGTGAGACATGATTTCCCACTCTCACAGCAATGTTGACTATCCCTAATCAGTCCTTGCATTTCCTTGACCCTGACTCATGCATGTACATCCTGTCCCTCACGATTCCCTTCAACAACGTGCCCACCGATGTCAGGCTCACCAGTCTATAGTTCCCTGGTTTTTTTTTTACTGCCTTCCTTAAGTAGTAGCAACACGATAGCCAACCTCCAGTCTTCTGGCTCTGATGTCTTGTTTCTAGAGATCTTTACCGGAATGGCTGTGCACAGCTTCAGGTTCCCAGGCTGGGAGGTGTGAGTTCAGATGGGAATCTATTTGCCCATTCTCTCTGTGTGCCTGAGATTGATCTGGTGGTGGTCTGGTAGAAAGCACTCTCAGTATATCCGGTAACATCCAGATCTACAGGACTGACCACAGCTCACCTCAGCAAAGCCTTCGTTTAGAATGGTCTTTATTTTAATATTTTTAAATTGCAGTTTTGTGAGATGCAGGAATTGAGGAGTTGTCATTTTTGAAAGAATGAAGCTTTTATCATTGACCCTGACCCATGCAACGGGAATTCGTGGATTATGTTGTTCCCTGCAGACTATCACTCAGAGGATTGTATGACCAGGGAATCTGAGTGCGGATAGTCTTTGCTCGGTAGAGTGTCAGTTTACCAGTTTATGTCAGCTCAGACACAGTGTTTCTGGACAATGCGTCACCGTGTAAATACCTCACCGACTGGTTCAGGGGTGAGTGCACTGGGCCCTGAGCACCAGGAACTGGGAAACCTCATGCTGTTTGTATGTGGCAAAAGTGAGAATTGCAGATGCTGCAGATCAGAATCTCGGTTAGAGTGGTACTGGAAAAGTACAGCAGGTCAGGCAGCATCTCAGCAGCGGGAAAATCAACGTTTTGCCTGATGCTGATGTTCCCGCTCCTCGGATGCTGTCTGACCTGCTGTGCTTTTCCAGCACCACTCTAACCTAGACTCTATTTTTATGTGGGGCTTGGTACCAGACTGGGTGAGAGCAGCTCCCTGAGTAAATAACAGGTATGGAGCTTGGGTTCCTCCTGCTGTGTTTGACATTGTACCATATCGTTATCTCCCTCTCATGAGTGAGCATGTCATGTTCTCTAGTCCTGACAGTGTCCACTCCCTGGAAACCCTTCCAGCTGTTGAACATCTCCCTTCTCTCTCATTCCCTCCAGCCTTCCAACCTGGCCTTGGTCTGAATCTCCTGCAATCCTAAATGACCAATGTTATCACATTGCTTTCCTTTGAGCTGTGTGGGAACAAACCTGAAGCAGTTTTGGGCCATTGGAAGAAAAAGACAACTTCCCCTTCTCCACCTTTGTCAAACAGAGTCTGCTTGCTTGTCTCTCTCTCCCATAAATAGAAGGAACCATCCTTTCAGCATCCATCCTGTCCATTCCCCTGAGGATCTGTACATTTTAATGATGACAACTGTCCTCCTGATGACCCTCAATGACACAGCACCGAAGTGACATGTTTCTGTTCCCCAATTTTCTGCAACTGCTTCCTTTTGCTCTGTCCCTCCCCCATTCTGACACCTCCCCCAGTCTGGACAATGCTCCAAACCACTAATTACTGAGAATGCTCCAACCTCCTACCTCTGTAAACTCCTCACACTCCTACAATCCTCCTTGTCTGTGAGAACCCCTCCAGCTTCTACAGTCCTTCTAAATTATTGCATCTCCTACAGCCCTCACTATCTCTGTATGCTCCAGTTACTACATCTCTCCATCTGTAAACCCGTCCAGCACATTCAAATCTGCCTCTCTCTTCAAGGTCCTGTAGTTCCACAAAACATCCCTCTACGTGGAACTTCCACCAGAGATCACGAGCCTCCAGATCTCCGTAATCCCCTGCGGTTCTCTCTATCTCTGTTGCCAGCTTCAGTCCCGACAACCCTACTTCCATATACAACATCATCAAGTCCCAGCAATCCTCCCGAACTGTGTAACCCCCAAAAGACCTTACAATTCTACCTCGATCACTGACTGCCTGCAGTGATCTGAATCTTCGGCAATTATAGTCAGAGAATCATAGGGATGTACAGCATGGAAACAGACCCTTCAGTCCAACTTGTCCATGCCAATCCAGTCGCACCAATCAGCACCTGGCCCATCTCCCCCTAAACCCTTCCTATTCATATACCCATCCAGATGCTTTTCAACTGTTGCAATTGTACCAGGCTCCTCCACTTCCTCTGGCAGTTCATTCCAAATGCGTACCATCCTCTGTGTGAAATATTTGCTCCTCAGCTCTCTTTTATATCTTTCCCCTCTCAACCTAAACCTATGCCCTATAGTTCTGGACTCACCAACCCCAGGGAAAATACTTCGTCTATTTATCCTATCCATGCCTCTCATAATTTTGTAAACCTCTGTAAGGTCTCCCCTCAGTTTCTGACGCTCCAGGGAATACAATCCCAGCCTCTTCAGCCTCTCCCTTTAGCTCAAATCCTCCAACCTTATTAACATCCTTGTAAATCATTTCTGAACCCTTCAAGTTTCACAACATCCTTCCGATAGGAAGGAGACCAGAACTGCACACGGTATTCCAAAAGTGGCCTAACCAATGTCCTGTACAGCCGCAACACGACCTCCCAACTCTTGTACTCAGTACTCTGAACAATAAAGGAATGCATACCAAGTGCCTTTTTTGCTATCCTATCTACCTGCGACTCTACTTTCAAGGAGATCCGTACTTCATTTGAAAAATTGGATAGACATTTGGAGTGTCCTGAGGTCTTGTGGGTAAAGCTAGTTCAGTCTAAGCTGTTACGCAGAGCCAGTGAGGTATTTGCAGCGCTGTCTCATGAGTGGTCAAGAGATTATGCACATGTCAAACAGGCTATATTAAGTGCTTATGCATTAGTTCCAGAAGCGTAACGACAGCGGATCAGAAACATAAAGAAAGAACCAGGACAGACTTACGTGGAGATCTATCCAATTAAACATAGTATTCTTTCTGCAACATCTCCAGTCTCCATGCGTCCCTCTGTCATGGTGAGCTGCTCCAATCCCCATAACCTTTCCAGCCTGTGCACACCATCAGGTTGATACAACCATTCTGATTTCTGTCATGTCCTGCAGACTCGTTTTTGTGAATTCGGCCGAGCATTGATACTCTCTCTATCTGTTTAAATACCTCAGTCTCTACAATCCCCATTACTTTGCAGCCCCCACCAGATACATCGCTATCTGTGAAAGCTCCTTCAGGTCTATATCATCCACCTTGCTGAAACCCACTCTCACCATTGCAACCCCCATTATTTCCTAATGTTGTTGAGTCTCTAAAACCATCCCTATCAGTGTAATCTACTCCACTGCATGCAACACTCCCAGTCTGTGTAATCTCTTCAATTTCTTCAGTTCCAATTTACGTATGTATAGGTGTGACTGCTTTGTGACCATTGTATCCTCGTTTATATCTGCAAAAGATTCTGCTTACTGTAGCACATCCTATGCTCATAAGTGAATCTGGTCTCTCACAAGCCTCTGTACGACTCTCTCCTCCAGTCTCTGCAAGCTTCCCTATCCCTGTCGTATCTTGCAGCATGCACACTACTCACTCTCTCTGACATACCTTCCAGTGCATAAAATCATCTCTCCTTCTAACTTTATCCAGTCTACAACTTCCTCCCTCTCCCTGCAACATCCTCCAGTCTATATCATCTTCCATGTGCTTGCAACATTCTCCAGTCCATACCACCCTCCCTTTCCCTGTAATAGTCTCCAGTCCATACCATCCTCCCTATCACTGTGATATTCTCCAGATCCCACAAGTGTTGTTAAATGTACCACATCCTGGAATCATGTGAATGTTTCTACACCCTGATCAACATAGACCATGTAACGATCCACACCCCTACACACATCCCTATCTCTGAAGTCTTATCAAAGATGCTTTATCTCTCTAACTTCCTCCAAACAATAAAATGTTTTCTCCTGCGAACATTCTGTAGCAACTGTAACTATGTTTAATCCTGCAACATTGTCGCACCCCCAAACATCTCTCCCACTGTGTGACCTCTACCCATCCTTCCAAGGCCCTCCCTCGGTGACACGCGCCTCGTATTTACAACAAGGCAGATGGTATGACAACATTAACCGAAGAGTACAGATATGATCGAATTGTTGTTGTGGAGGGGTGGCTGCAGAATGACCATGACAGCAATGTGATTATTGAGGGGTTGTAGGGATTTAGGCAGGATCAGCAAAAAATCCAAATAAGCTCCTGTTTTGTGCTTTAGTGAGACAGCCAATTTAATCTGGGAATCAAAATATAGAGTCATTTTGAATAGACAGCCTCCAAATAGCAAGGGGGATCTGGAAGATCAAATCACAATCCATGCTCTTTGTTAAGTTGGATACAATATTTTCTTGGTGATAGTAGACAGAGGAATGTGGAGTAGTGAGTTTCTGATTGGACATCTGTGGCCAATGGTGTTTCACAAGGATCAGTGCTGCGATGTCTGTGTGTAATTTATATCTGTGATTCAGGTGAAAAGGTCAGCAGTTTGATTAGTATTTTGCAGATGACATTTGGAAAGGCATGTAATGATCAGGGATAGTTAGGGGAATTGTAGATAGTGAGGAGGAGTGTTAAAGGTTGCAGCAGTGTGTAGATCAGCTGGAACGCTGTGCAGAGAAATGGCAATTTCATCGGGACGAGTGTGAAGTGATACATTTATGAAGTCAAATGGAAGAGAGAAGTGCACTAATTGACTAATTGACTAATTGAAAACATTGATAAACAGATGACCTTGGATGCCAATCTGTAGCTCCCTAAAAATAACAACACAGGAGGATGTGGTGGTAAAGGAGGAGTGTGGTATGCTTACCTTTGTTGGTCACAGTATTGAGTACAGACGTTTGCATGTCATGTTGTGACTGAATGAAACTTCATTCGGCCATGTTTGGAAGGTTGCGTGTCGTTCTCATCACCCCGCTACAGGAAGGATGTGGAGGCTTTGGGGAGGGTGTAACAGAGGGTTGGCAGAATGTTGCCTGGACGAGAATGTGTTTACTATAAGGATGTTGGACACAGTTAGATTGTTTTGCGAGAATATCAGAGACTGAGGGGTGACCTGGTACAGGTATATGGCGTTAGGAGAGGCATGAATAGTGTGGATAGTTGGAATCCTTCTTCCAATGTAGAAATATCAAATACTAGGGCGACTCGGTTTAAGGTGAGAGTGAGAAGTTTTGATTGAGGTGAATGAGGCCAGTTTTCTTTACCAAGAGGGTGGAAGCTGCTCAGGAGGTGGGAGAGGTGGCAATGAGAGCAAAGTTTTGAAGTGGCATTTAGACAGAAACATGAACAGGCAGAGAATAGAGGGATATCGCCCATGTGCAGGTAGATGGGATTAGTTTAGAATAGCATCATGGTCAGCACAGCCATGGTGGGCCGAAGAGCCTATTACTGTGCTGTACTGTTCTATTTTCTAACGTAACGCCATCTACCCTGTCAAAGCCCCTCAGAATCCTGGATGTTTCATTCAATTTCTCTCCCATTCTTCAAAACCCCATTAGGTTCAAGGCCAATCTACTCCACCTCTGCTCATTGGAAAATCCCGCCATCTCCAGGATCAGCCGAGTGAACTTTCCCTGACCTGCCTCTAATACAAGAATATCTTTCCTTAGGGCACACATACTGTTCATTATAATCTAGGTGTGGTCTGACTTGTAGCTTGTATAGATTTAGCAAGACCTCCCTATATTTAGACTCCATTCCCTCTGTAATCAATGTCAGCATTTGATTTGCCTTCTCTATTACCTGCTGACCCTGTAAGCTCCCTTTTTCAGATTGGTCAACAAGAACTCCCTCAAACCTTTCTGCTGTCAGTCTGAAACCAAATGGTGTTATCCTGATAGTAAGGTGGGAACGTGCTGGGATGTGTTATAAAGGATATGACAATAAATGATAACTGGATGCTTAGAAACAATGGGAGATGTATGATTTTATAAAAGGGATTCTATATTTTGGTGTGGCCTTAAATGGCAGAATAGATCAGGGTGGGGAAGGCTAGTTGCGGTAGCGGGATATTTGAAATTTCAGAAGCATTTTGACAAGTTTCAACAAGGGCCCCTGAAAGGTCAATGAGGCTGCCTGTGTGGAATCACTGCTGATGAGTGAGATACTGAACACATATTTTGCGTTAGGATTTACTTTGGAGAAAGAGCTGGAAGCTCGGGACCTTGGGAAAATATTAGTGATATCTTGAACAGAGTTCACATTGGAGAACATGAGGTGCTGGATGTCTAAAAATGCAAAACGTTAAATAAAACCTTGGGACATGATCAGATGTATCCCAGTGCCTAGTGAGGAAACTACCGGGTCCCTCGCAGAGATGTTTGTGTCATCGACAGTCACTCCAGACCAGTGAGACTGATGGTAGAGGTGGGTAAGTTGTTGGAGGCGATTCTGAGAGAAGGGATCGTCATGCATTTGGAAAAGCAAGGACAGATTAACGATAGTCAGCATGATTTTGTGCAGGGGAAATCATGCCTCAAAACTGACTGTAGAGGTAGACAAGTGACAGATCAAAGCAGAGCAGTAAATGATGTTCACATGAACTTTAGCAAGGCCTTTGACAATGTTCTGCATGACAGACTGTTAGTAAGTTTAGATTACACATAACCAGGGAGTGCTCACCAACTGGATTCAAAACAGGATTGACGGTAGGAGACAGAGCGTGTTCATAGAGGGTTACTGCTCAAACTGCAGGCCTGTGACCAACGGTGTGCCATGGGGTTCGGTGCTGGGTCACTGTTGTGCATCATTTATATAAACAGTTTGGATGATAATACAGGAGTCATGGTTAGCAAGTTTGGGAGTGACACTGAAATTAGTGGTAAAGTGGACAGTGAAGAGAGTTATTGGAGAGTACAATGGGATCAACAGTACTGCTGGGTCAGTGAGGTTAGGAATAGCAGGTGGAGAAATGCACAGGGTTGCATTTTGGTAAAGCAGACCAGGGACTGGACTTGTACAGTTAATGTTTGGGCCCTGGGTCGTGTGTTCAATCAGTGACCCAGGGCTGCAGGTACACAGTCCTTTGAAAGTAGCGTCACAGGTAGACAGGCTGGTGAAGCAGGCGTTTGGGATGGTTACCTTCATTGGTCACAGCATTGAGAGTAGGAGTTGGATGTCAGATTGTATCTGAACTGGACATTCATGAGGTCACCATATAAGCATTGTTGGTTACCTGGAAAAACTCATCTTGTTCACATATATCCTTTAGAGATGGACATCTGACATTCTTACTGGTTTGCCCTACATGTGACTCTAGACCCACAGCGATATGGCTGACTCTGAGCTGCCTCTGGGCAATTAGCAGGAGAGCAATGAATGTTGGTCCATCCGGTGACATCCTCAGGCCATGAAGGAATCAATGAAAAATACATATGCCCATCCCTACCTCTGCAAACAGCTCTAGCTGCAGCAATTCTGGCTTTGTAACATTGTTCATGCCTTTTCCCCTTCTGTAACACCCTCACCACCTCCAGCACCTTCAATTCTCCCTGTTCCGATCTTCTGATTAAACGCAGGCAACGTTTCCTCTTCCTACTGCACTCCTCCTGCTAGGACGATCCCTGGCGATCTCTTTAACAAATGCGTCCACATTTCTAAACTTTGGCTTCTTCAGAATTGATAGTTTTTTTTCATCTCTTAATTAAACCTGGTAACTCCTGGGAATAACTGGGTCAAGACCGTCCGAAATGGAGGAGGAGCACTGGGACAGTATCGAGTACCTCGAACCTTGCTGTTGGGAAAAAGGGGAATCCAGGAGAAAACAGCATAAGGAGCGTGCTGCCACAACAACGCCCCACCCACCCCCTTCCCACGGCAACCTGTTACCCCTCAAGTGTAACAGAACCTATGGGAGGCCACATCGGTCTGTACAGCCACCTACAGACTCCCCCTGAGAGTGGGAGAGAGTCAGCCTCTTCTGTGACCCATCATCAATGAGATGAAGAGATAGGAAGGCTGAATTCCCTCTCAATTATCCCAGTGCCTTTGTTACAAATTCCAATAACTCCCTGTTAATGCAGTCTCTAATAATATAATGCTGCAAAGGGGCTTTAACACTGTCCTTCCACTTTTATGTTCTGACCCTTATTAGTCAGAATTTGGTTTCCTATTGCTTGATAATCTGAGGCCACATATTTTGCTGGTAATCCCATTGTTATCTCTAACTGTGGGAGTTCCCCATCCTGCTTCCCATTCTGTCTGGCTTTCCACAATGTTGTTTGACCTCGAATATTAATGATTCACCTTTTTTGTTCACCCTGTGAAAATGTCACCCTGATTGTGATTAGACAGAAATCACAGTTACACGTGCATGTAACTTATTGCAAATACTTCATGCGTTCCAATTAAGAAACAGCAATTTACTTTTTTTAATCACAATTTCCGTCACAAACCTATTTGCTGATGTACAATTTCAGTTAAACGCAGTCGCTTCCTGTTTCTTTCTGTTTGTCTTCAGCCGCATCCCATAGTGTTCCAATATTTCAACCTTTCTCTTTGGACTTGGGAATTTCCTTTCACCTATGCCATGTCCCTCCTCATCTGTGTCAGTTTAAAGCAACTTGCATCATCCTGGTCATATGATTGACAAGGACATTGGCCCTAACGCCATACCAGTGCAGCCCATCCCAATGGCTGACAATCCCAAAGAGCTCCTTGTGCTGACTCCTCCCTGAGTACTGGTAGTGGTTCCCACTGCATCAGAACCACGTCTTCTGACACTATTGTGTTATCCTGACACCTTCCTGTACTCTGGTGATATCACTCAGTCTCTCTCCACGTGGTACCCCTCGCTGTGTGGGTCTATGTTGCTGTCTCTGTCAGTGTTTCTGATCTTACTGCTGGTCTGAGATCCTGAGTCAACAGAATTGTCCACTCCAGAGAGATGCAGCAGCGCAGGCCAGGGACAGAGACTGGGATTTTCATGATCTCTGGTGGACTCTGTGCCACTCTGCACAAGTTATCCTCACTGCATCAATTTCCCATTCTATCTATTTCTAGGCCTCATGTAGGTAATCAGGATAATCCGAATTCCTCTCTCATCCATCACCTCATTGAAGACGCTTGGTCAGCCAGAGAGAGATGGAGAGGGAGATCTGGAGCCTTCTGTAAATCCTGCAGCCGGTGAGACCACTCACAATAAACAGCACAGGGTGGAGTTAGTGGCCTCCCATATTCAGACCCGGAAGACAGGACATAGATGCACAGCTGGGCAAGGAGCAGCAACATTCTAGGCTTCATTCCCATCACCTTGTGAGGGTCCTGCTCTCACCTTTGTTGTATTGGTCCTCCCTGAGACAGCACAGGGGATCGCAGGCATCAATTCTGGCCCATGCTGCATTAGTTATCTCTGTAATATCTTCCAGTCCCGGTAATTATTCCGCTGTTGGGAATCTCCTGTAGTCCACACCATTCTCTCTGTCACTGTCAGGTTCTCTAACCCCTAATGCCCTAATCCCTAACCTTCTCCAGTAGATAATAATTTCCTTCATCCCTGCAAACCCCGACAGTCCTGTCTATCCCTATAAACTACTCCTACCAATATCACCCTTCATATCAGTGTATTTGTCTTTAACCTTTCCATCGGTCCCTATCTAGGTAATCTTCTCCAGCTCCTACAACCTTTCCTTAGCTGTGAAAGATTTTTAATCTCCTTATCTTTGATCCGAATTGTTTTAAATTTCACCCTTGAACCGATCCCACACTCCTCCTGACCATAGCAGCCTCTTCCAATGTGTGCAACCGTCCCCATCTGTGTCACTGTCTCCAACCCAGTAACCTGGCATTCTCCATTGCCTTCCTATCTCTGTAGTCTCCAGAACTTAGAAACCGCCTTATATCTGTAAACGTTTTCAGTCACTACAACCTTCCTTATCTCTGTTAGTATATGCAGTACTCTCCTCCTGAAACACACTCTTGTCTGTGCCGCTCAGTCTGTCCCCCCTCTCCCTGCATCCTTCCCTATCCCTTTGTCCCACTGACATTCTTGACCAGATGTAACTCTGTTTAACTCTAACATCCTCGAGTCCCTGTAAGCCTCCCTATCTCTGTAACCTCTACCCCTCCGTTCAACTCCCCACTACTGAGGAATGACTCCCTGCACTGGCCATAAGGCAGATGGAAGGACGGTGAACAGATATGATGGAACTGTCATTCCGGAGATGTAGATGCAGAATGACCATCGCTGGGAAGTGAATATTGAAGGGTTGTTGGGATAGAGTCATAGAGTCAATGAGATGTACAGCATGGAAACAGATCCTTCAGTCCAACCCATCCATGCCGACCAGATATCCCAACCCAATCTAGTCCCAAAAGACAAACTAGGCAAAAAATTAACAAGTTGTGAAGAAAGGATGAGGTTAATGCATTAATGAGAGAGCCACATGGAACTGAAGATCAAAATTTGTAGTCTATTTGAGTGGAGCTGAGAATAAACAAGGAGCAGCAGCCGTTAGCAGGAATTCTTTTATCGGCACCACACAGTGATGGGAATGTCAATATGGTTACAGTCAGGACAATGAATTTACTTGTAGCAAGGGCAGTACAGTAACTGTGTGTGACAGTGGTCTCCATCCCGACTGGATAACTAATGAGTATCAGGGCTGTAATGGATGGAATCCTGGATTGGATACGAGATGGTTTTCTGTAACATCACATCAAGGAGCCATCAACAAAATTGTCTACTGTAGATCAAATGCTGTGTAATAATAAGTATCTAAAAATCCCATTATAAAGGAGTTTTGTGAGCAGAGACCCATAATGTTATGCAGGACATATTGAGTTCGGACCATGAGATGTAGGAGAGGAATTAGGCCATTTGGCCCATTGAGGATTCTCTGCCCTTCAATCAGATCATGGCTGACCTGATGACCTTTAACTCCACTTTCCTGCCTTCCCCACAAAACCCTTGTTTCCCTGATTCATTAAAACCTCACCATTTCTGCTGTAAATATTCTTAATGACCCAGCCTCGACAGCCCCCTGCAGTCAGGGATTCCCACAGAGTCACTACCCTCTGAGTGAAGACATTCCTCCCCATCTCCATCTTCAATGGGGGAGCCCTTGCTGGGATTTTATGCCTCTGGTGACAGATTCTCGCACCATTGAAACGAAAGGAAGTGACAAATATAATTATTGCCGGTGACATGAAAATTGGTGGAGTTGGGGTGAATGAGCAAGGAGATCCAAGGTTGGAAAAATGTGCAGAGAAATGGCAAAATGAGTTTAATCTGGACAAGTGTCAAAGTTAAGAAGAAAGTTAGGATACTGAGGCATGTTGATAAACAGAAGGATCTTGGTGCAAGTCAGTAACTCCCTGAAAATGGCAACAGAAGTGTTTCAGATGGGAAGGAAAGCAAATGGAACACTGGCCTTCATCGGTCACAACGCTGGGTAAAGTGGTTTGCATCTGATGTTGTAATTGTATAAAATGTTTGTTTGGCCACATTTGGAGAACTGTGTGCAATTCTCATCCCCACACAATAGGGAGGATGAGGAGGCTTGGGAGAGGGTACAAAAGGGGTTTATCAGCGCATTGCCTGTGTCAGGTTTTTAAGTGTTATTAGGTGTAAGAGGAAATTTAAACAAAGTTGGATTGTTTTGCGATATTTTCAGAGGGTGACAGGTGACCATGTACAGGAACAAACATTTAGAGAGGAACAAATAATATGGATAGTCAGAATCACTTTTCCAATGTGTCTGTATTTAATACCAGACGCATAGCTTTAAGGTGAGAAAGCAAAAGTTTAAACGAGATGTGTGAGGCAAGTTTATTTTTTACATAGAGAGTGGAAGTTATCGAGGGAGGTCATGGAAGCAGAAATGTGAGCAAAGTTTGAAGTGGCATTTAGACAGAAACATGAACAGGCAGAGAATCGAGGGATATGGACCACATGCAGGCAGATGGTATGAGTTAGAATAGTGTCATGGACAGCAGAGGCATGGTGGGCCGAAGGGCCTGTTGCTATGATCTTCTGTTCTATTTTCTAACTTCCCAGCATCTGCCTGATCAGAGCCCCTCAGAATCTTTCATTCCATTTCTTTCTCATTTTCTAAACTTCAATGGGTTCAACCTCAACCTACTCCACCTCTTCTCATTGGTAAATTTCCCCATTCCCAGGATCAGTCGAGTGAACCCTCTCTGCCCTCCCTCCAATGCAAGAATATCACATTGTTCATGATATTCTAGGTCTGACTGGTACCTAGCATCGTTTTAGCAAGATCTGCCTAGTTTTTAAACTCCATTCCCTCTGTAATAAATGGCAGTATTTGATTTGCCTTCTCTATTGCCTGATGACCCCGTAAGCTCCCTTTTTCAGATTGATAAACAAGAACTCCCACAACCTGCTTCCAGTCTGAAAACAAACAGTCTTGGCCTGACTGTAAGGCAGGAGTGTGCTGAAATGAGTGAGAAAGGATAGGTCAATAAAAAATAACTGTACCCTTAGAAACACATTTTATAAAGGAGAATGTGTTTTTGAGCCTGTTGGATTTAATTAGTTGGTGTGAGTATAAATGGCAGAGTTGTAAGTGCGTAGGAGGGGTGTAGTGGTACAGGGGATATGGTATATTTGATTTTTCAGAAGCCTTTATGCAAGTTTCAATAAGAGCTAAAGAGTAACTTGGTAGAGAATAGGGCCCCTTAAAGATCAATATGGTCGCCTATGTGTGCCACCAGAGGAGATGGGTGAGATATTAGATAACGTAGTCTTGTCAGTATTTGCTGTGGAGAAAGACATGGAAGCTCGGGAACTTGGGGAAATAAATAGTGATGTCTTGGAAAGAATCCTCACTAGAGAAGAGAAAGTGCTGGAATCTTAAAACAAATAAAGGTAGATCAATCCTCAGTAGCTCATTGGGTCTAAGCTAGAATATTGTGGGAAGCTAGGGAAGAGGTTGCAGTGTCCCTTCCTGAGATATTCATATTATCAACAGACACAATGAGGTGTTGGAAGACTGGAGGGCAGCTAATGCTGTTCCATCATTTAAGGGCTGCAGGGAAAAGCCAGGAAATTACAGCCCCATGAGTCCAGTGATGGGGAAGTTGTTGGAGGAGATTCTGAGAGAAAGGAGCTAGTATATTTGGAAAGGCAAGGGCTGATTAGAGATAGTCAGCATGGCTTTGTGAGTGGGAAACCGTGTTTCACAAACCGGATTGACTCTTCGAGGAGGTGGCCAAGAGATAGGTGAAGCCAGACTAGTCAACATTGTCCACATGGACTTTAGCATCTAGTCAAGAGGAAGAAGGAAGCTTACTTAAGGTTGAGGAAGCAATGGTCAGACAGGTTTCTCGAGGGTAACATAGAGCAGCATGATGGCCCAGTGGTTAGCACTGCTACCTCATAGCACCACACACTCCGTTTCGATTCCAGCCTCAGGCGACAGTCTGTGTGGAGTTTGCGTGGGGAGGTGTCTACGTGTGTTTCCTCCAGGTGTTCCGATTTCCCCCACAGCCCAAGGATGTGCATGTTAAGTGACTCAGCCATGCTAAATTACCCATAGTATTCAGGTATGGGTAGGTTTGGTGCATTAGTCAGGGCAAATGGAGAGAATTAGGTTGGGGGAGTGGTTCTGGCTGGGGTACAGTTTGGAGGGTTGATATAGAGGTATTGGGCCAAATGGCCTGTTTCCATACTGTAGGGATTCTCTGAAGGTAGCCAGGAAGAAACTGTGGAATGGACTTAGGACAGCTAGAAGGGGGCATGAAAAAGCTTTGTTGGTAAGGATTAAGGAAAGCCATGAGGGATTCTCCACTTATGTGAGGAACAAGAGCAAGGCCAGTGTGGGGGGAGGGCCGGTCCGGGATAGTGGAGGAACTTGTGCCTGACATCGGTGGAGGTAAGGGAGGTCCTTAATGCATACTGTGCTTCAGTATTCACTACTGAGAGGGACCTTGTCATTTGTGAGGACAGCATGAAACAGGCTGATGTACGTGAACAGGTGGATGTTAAGAAGGAGGATGTGCTGAGAATTTTGTAAAAGATAAGGATAGATAAGTCGCTGAACCAGACTGGATGCATCCAAAGTTACTACACGAAGCGAGGGAATAGGTTGCTGTGCACTTGGCAATGACCTTTGCATCCTCACTGTCCACTGGAGTCTTACCAGATGATTAGAGGCTTTTCTCATTGGAGTGAAGAAGGGTGAGAGGCGACCTGGTAGAGGTGAACAAGATGATGAGAGGCACAGAGAGAGTGAATAGTGAGAGACATTTTTTGCCCTGACGTAAATAGCTATTACAAGGGGATATAATTTTCGGGTGATTAGCGGATGGCTAAGGGGAGATTTCAGAGGTAGGGTCGTTACATACAGAGTGGTGGATGAGTGGAATGTACTGCCAGCGGTGGCAGTAAAATTAGATGCATTAGGGATATTTAATATACTTCTGGATAGACACAATGATGATAATAAGATGAAGAGTATGTAGGTTAGCTGGAGTTTACGTTCGAACAAACGATTGGCATGACATCATGGCCGAAGGATATTGTGCTATTCTGTTCTGTGTCTGTATGGTAAACTGGGCAATAAGTTCAGATCAATGCAAAAGGATATGGTATTCAGGAGGAGCGAGGGAACTGGATACACAATTAGCATGATGATAGGAGACAGAGGGTGATGGGAGACATGTTGTTTTTCTGACTGGAGGCATGTGACCAGCAGTGGAGTGGGTTCCCTGTTGTTTGTCATTTGGGTAAATGGTTTGGATGGGAATATTGGTTTCCTGGGAAGTAAGCTTCTTGGGTGACACACACATTGGTGGTAAAGTGGATAGTGAAGAAGGTCATTGATGATAAAACAGGAAGAACAGTACTGCTGATGAACAGTACTGCTGATGAACAGTATTGGCATGACAGATTGATTGTAGGCTGAAGAATAGCCGATGGAGTTTAATTAGATTACTGTGAAGTGTTCCATTTTGGTGAAACAAGCCAGGGTGGGACCTGTACAGTTAATGTTCGGGCCCTGGGTAGTGTTGTCAGTCAGAGACCCAGGGATGCAGGTACACAGTTCTTTGAAAGTGGTGTCACAGGTAGACAGGCTGGTGAAACAGGCATTTGGAATGGTTACCTTCATTGGGCAGAGCATTGAGAGTAAGAGTTGGGATGTCAAGATGCTGCCTGACCTGTTGTGCTTTTCCAGTTCCACGATTATATAGACTCTAGTTTCCAGCATCTGCAGCCCTTGTTTTTACCATGTTGTATCTGCACAAGACACTGATGAGGTCACCGTAAAAGCATTGCTGATAATTAGGAAGAACACATGAGGTTCACTTACCTCCTTTAGTGAAGGACATCTGACATTCTAACCTGGTCTGGCTAACATGTGACTCCAGACCCCCTGCAATATGGCTGACTCTGAGCTACCCTCTGGGCAATTTGCAGTGGGACAAAGAATGACACTCCAAGCAGTGACACCCACATCCCATTAATGAATAAATTAAAATATATATGTCCCTCCCTACCTCTGGAAACCCCTCCAGCTGCAGCAATCCGTACTGGCTTTGTAACACCGTTCAGGCCCTGACCACTCTCTGTAACACTCTCACCACCTCCAGCACCTTCACTTCTCCCTATTCCTGTCATATCATTACACCCTGATCATGATTCCCATTCCAACTGCCCTCCTCCTGCTAGCAGATCCTTTGCAATCCCTTTAACACTTACTCCTCAAATATTCTCTGACTTCAGGATTTTAAGTACTTTTTGGTGAGCATTGAAAACGTAACTCTCGTCATGCTGTAGATTAATCACAACATGTCCAATGTACGTCACAACCTCCTTGTTTTTATATTTCACGCATCTATTCATAAGCCCAAGGATCCATTAAGTCTTTCTATACAACAGTTTTCACTTGCCTGGCCATTTATAATTTCCTGTCTTCTGTGTACCTCTCTGTACCTCATGCTGTTGTCTTCCACCGTGAAGACTGATGCAAAGTATCAGTTCCGCTGCCATTCCATTGTTTCCTGTAAATATTCAAGCTTCATTTTCCAACAGTTCTTTCTTTGTTCTTTATTCCCTGCCTTCCTTGTTTTATATAAAAGTCCTTCAATATTTTTATATGACTTACAAGCGTAATATCATATTTCACCCTCTCCTCCCATTTGCTGTTATTAGTTATCCGTGCCAGAATTAGTAGACTTCGTAATCATTTACATTCCCAATAATCTTCACCACATTGTATGCATTTTCTTTTGCTTTTATGCTGTCCCTGAGTTCGTTATCACTCACGGCTGCCTTATCTTCCGCTGAATATCTTTCTTCTTGGGATGAATTTCTGATGTGCTGTTAAATTATCTCCAGAAACTCCTGTCATTGCTATTTCACCATATTCTCGTGCTCAGCTTCTCTTCCAACTAACTCTGGCCAACGCCATCTTCATGTCTTTTTAGTTACATTACTCAATAATAAGATATTTCATCCAAAAGTGAGCAATAGATGTAAACTGAAGGAGGGAGATTTGAGACATGGAACACGAAGAACGATTGGATGAGTTATTAACTAGATCAAGAGAGAGAGAGAATATAGACATGGAGATGTAAAAATAGAGAAATCTACATGATTGATAGAAGTTGATGTCCTTCTGTATTTGGTTTGACAATTCCTGTGTGCTGTGGTCCTTTGTACAGTGTATGTGCAACAGATTAATATGTTGAAATGCTGGGTCTGATGCCAGAACTTTTATCTCTATCTATATGACAGGTATCGATTGTTGACAGAACCCAGCAGGACAATGTATATGTTTCCGGTAGAAAATGGGTTAACTGAAATAAATTGGAACACCAGAAGCAGGAAAGTATAGCATCAATTCCCGATAAGAATTAGAGATTAGATTTGGGAATGCAAGAAAGGGGCAGGAGGCAGAGAGTACGTTGAGAAAAGGGGAACATAACATCTCAGCTAACGATTAAAAAAAAATTAATGTTTTATAAATTTTGTACATCACATGCATCATTTTTGTTAACTATGTCTCTCCTGTTCATTCTGAATATGGTGCACACATATGAACAATCTTATGAATCTGCAAACACACACACACCCACAGACACACAGACAGACACACTAACTCACACAGACACATACACGGACACGTTCACTCACACACAGACACAGACACACAACATGGGGGTGGGAGGTCCCCCTCCATCTCAAATCCGGCCATGCCGACTGTCGCACAGGGAGCGCCCGCGCATTCCTGCTGCACAGCTTGATAAGGTGGGGGCGAAGACAGGTGGTCATCCTTGCCTGTAAGGGCTCGGTCGATAGTCCGAGTCATAAGGGGCCTGAGACAGGGGATACAACAACAGCCACAGGTGATAAAAATAGTAACAGAGATGCATAAACTTAGGGCCAGCTGTCCCAGCATGTTCCCCATTTACCGAATGTGCTACTCAGCCAATCTATGACCGGGTTTTTAACCCCCGACTGTTGTTCCAGTTCAGTGGCTAGGGCTCTGAGTTCTACCAGGGTCTTTGTGAGCTTCCCATCCGGGCCTGTGTTGTTTGATATGGTTTTATCCCACTTCACCCTTATATCTTCCGTAACTTTCCCTATCCAGCATCTCCATATAAGTCTCATTTCTCCCGCAGTAAATAGTATATTCAAAATAGACATTAACTCAGCCCACAAATACAGACTGGGCCTCAAAATAAATTAATTTGTTCTGATAATCCTATCGGATTCTCAACCAGGACCGTCATTTCCTCTTAAATGTTCCGACCTCCCCACTGGTGAGGGGGTCACACACAAACCCAATCTCCTTGTCCCCTATCAACACTTCCCGAAGGGGACAAGTCGTTACGTTCTTCCCTGTTTCTTTCTTTTAAGAAATTTTCCAATGTTCCTATCTTCCCATATGCTCAAACACCAATTTATCAATTCATGCTTGACTAACTTTAAGGCCTGTTCCTAACTTGTAAACATATTTATATATTTACGTCCATTTATTCAGTATTTGATATTTAAAATGTAAAATGCATACAGTTCCCAATTTTGAAATCCACTGTAATCACCCAGATTTAGTACCCTAATTTAGATCCAAGATTAGGTTTCTTATGTACTCCTAACCAATCAATTCTCAATAACAATACTTTAGGTCGTAAAAATAATCGGAGCTGTCTTACAATAATTTGTCAATTCAAGTTAAAAAAAATTCCAATGGCCGAAATCAAGGTCACAGATAATAACCATGGAAGTTATCGTTGTTTCGACAACCTACTGTTGAACTGAAACTTCAACTGTCCTTCATGTATTGCTTTTATGTAAAAAATAAAAGAGATTAGTTAGAAAACGATAGTGAAGCAGTCATGACTTGTAAAGGAGCAGAATTTATTAACCTTAAAAATAATGTTAAGTTTACATAAAAATCACATTTGAAACAATCCTGGAACTCAAGCTCCAGTGAATAAAACTTACTCATTCAATCACCAAACAAACAAGTGCATTTAAACCAGGTCACGGAGGGTTAAAATTCCTGCAGGCTGTACATGCACTCTCTCTCTCTTTCCACAGGCTTCCGGGACATAAAAATGCCTACCATATTCAATCCTAACTACTTCCACCGCATTAAGAACTGATTTCCAGAACATAAACCATGCAATCGTCCATTTCGTAAACAAGGGAAAAATGAAATAAATATTACATACAATCTCCTAAACCAAGACTCTACCATTCACAAAACAACCAAGTGAGTTCCAAAACAAAAAACGGCACACACCACTGTGAAAAGAACACACTCCACACCCCACAGACCAGCAATGGCAATCACAATCCAAACACAATAAAAGAATATATATATCCATTGTTTTCATCATACGCGACAAACACAGCACGCACAAAACACCAATGTACACTTTCCTGAGACAACAAACAAGTCACAAGCAACAGTTCTCCTCTCCACAAAGGCAAACAGGCCACCCGGTGGCAATGGAAAACAGATCAACCCGCAACAAAGCCCGGAATGTAGCTCTTCCCAAAAAGGGTCCTGTAACACTTGCCTCCCCAACGAAGACACCTTCCCGGTAGGACCCTCCCCCGTTCCTGCTTTTGTCTGCAACTCGCAAATCAAGTAATGTTAAATAAACAGTGGAGCCTGCGTGTTTGTCTGCTTCTCTCTCTCTCTCTGGGCTCTCACACACACACAGATTCTCACACACACAGACTCTCTCACACACACGCACACTGTCCCCCTACACCCGGGGCCTCTCTCACTGTCCGTAATCTCGCTCTCTCTCTTCGCACACAGACTCTCACACACCCACAGACTCTTTCTGTCTTACACACAGACTCTCTCTGTATCTCTGTTTATGTCTGTCTCTGACCCCTGTCCTCTGTCTCTCTCCTTGTCTCTCTCGCCACCACGGCACTCCTGGGTGTCGGGTGCGTGAATACACCAATTTTGGCGGTCCGTAGTTAAACTCTTCCATGATACTGTGGGACAGGTCGACTATCGGAGTATGGCCCAAAAGTCCGATTCACAGTCCCTGTCACCGTCCGCGCGCTGAAAGTCACCCGCCCTCTAAAATCCCGCGATCTAATAATCGTACACCCTTGTCAATGTCCGCGACAGGGTCGGTTCTGTCCTTCAGCCAGGGGAAGTATACGCTTTCTAAAAGCTGTTCCTTTTACTCTAAGGCTATGCCCTCGTGTCCTAGTCTCTCCTCCAACTGGAAACATCTTCACAACATCTTCACAACATCTATACTGTCCTGACTATTCAGTATGTTTCAATTAGATCTCCCCACATCTTTCTAAAATCCATTGAGTACAGATCCAGAGTCCTCAAAGGTTCCTCATACGTAAAGCTTTTCATTCCTGGAACCATTCTCATGTAACCCCTCTGAACAAGTTCCAAGGCCAGTGCATCTGCTCTGTGATATGGGGCCCAAAAATGCACAACATACTCGAAGTACTCCCAAGAAGATTACTACATTTACGGATGACACAAAATGAGGAGGTATCGTTGATAGTAATGAACATTATCAGAAATCATAGAGGGATTTTAATCTGATGGGGAAGTGAGCTGAGGATTGGAAATTGCAATTGAATAGAGGTAAGTGGAAGGTGTTACACTTTGGAAAGTAAAGCAAAGATAGGACTTATATAGTAAATGGTTAGGTTCTGAGGAGTGTTGTGGAACAGAGAACACAAGTCCATATTTCATTGAAAGTGGCATCATGGGTAGACAGGGCGATAAAGAAGGCATTTAGCATGCTGCCTTCATCATTCAAGGCATTGAATGTTGGAGTTGGGACACTATGCTACCATTCTGTAAGCCGTTGGTGAGGCCACACTTGGAGTATTGTGTACAGTTTTGGTCACCCTGTTAGCCTGAAACGTGTGCAAAGAAGTTTGACAAGGATGACATCAGGACCAGAAAGCTAGAGTTATAGGGATGGGGTTAGCCAGGTTCGGATATCATCCCTTGGAATATAGGAGAATGAGGTGGTGTTTTTATGGAAATGCACAATATCATGGGGGCCATAGACAGGATGAATGCATATCGTCATTTTCCCAGTGATGAGCGATTGAAAACTACAGGGCATAGGTTGAAGATGAGAGGGGAAAGATTTAAGAAGGACAACTTCATTTAAGAGGGACAACTTCATTATGCAGAGAATGTTTTTGAAATGGAATGGGCTGCCAGAAAAAATTTGTTGAGACACGTACAACAGCAACATATAAAAAATAAACAGATACATAGACGGGAATGGTTGAGAGCGATATGTTTCAAGTGTAGTCAATTGGAATTTATTGAGTGGGCATCATGGTCAGCATGGACTAGTTTGGGCCGAATAACCAGATCCCATGCTCAATCATTCTATGACTCAATGACACTCCATTTAAATCAGTGACACAGTGACACCGTGGGTTACACCAACCAGCAACACGTCACTGTCAGGGGCACACTCTGGGCTACATCAGCTCACACCGTGTCACTGTCAGCGGGACATACCGGGCTCCACCAGCCCACATCATGTCACTGTGAGGGTGACACAGTGGTCTACACAAGCCCGCACGATGTCACTGTCAGGGGGACACTCTGGTCTACACTAACCCACACCATGTCACTGTCAAGGAACCACTCTGGGCTATACCATCCACATCATGTCACTTACAGGGGAACACTCTGGGCTATACCATCCACACCATGTCAGTGTCAGGGGAACACTCTGGGCTATACCATCCACACCATGTCACTGTCAGGGGGACACTCTGGGCTATACCATCCACACCATGTCACTGTCAGGGGGACACTCTGGGCTATACCATCCACACCATGTCAATGTCAGGGGGACACTCTGGCTATACCATCCACATCACTTCGCTGTCAGGGGAACACTCTGGCTATACCATCCACACCACGTCACTGTCAGGGGATCACTCTGGGCTATACCATCCACACCACGTCACTGTCAGGGGAACACTCTGGGCTATAACATTCACACCATGTCACTGTCAGGGGGACACTCTGGCTATACCATCCACACCACGTCACTGTCAGGAGGACACTCTGGGCTATACCATTCACACCATATCACTGTCAAGGAACCACTCTGGGCTATACCATCCACACCATGTCACTGTCAGGGGGACACTCTGGGCTGTACCATCCACACCACGTCACTGTCGGGGGAACACTCTGGGCTATACCATCCACACCATATTGCTCTCAGAGGTACACTCATGGACACATCAACCCACTTCATCTCTCCATGCAGAGCCTTCTATCATTTCATTTATGATGATGTTATCTACCTACTTGGAAATGTTCTCTCTGATGTCAGTAATCCACATCATACACTTGCCCTATACTATGGAACAAGCCCGACCCTCTTTGCCATGTAGGTATTCGGGGGCATATCGGTTTTGCTGGAAGATTGACGTAATGCTGAGAACATGTCCTTATCTCCTGTTAAGTTCAAGTGGTCTCCTTACCCAAGCGAGTTAGACCACAAATAAGATAGTTTCAATTTTGATGGCTAATAATTCCTGCGGATCCTCCTCAGGAAAAGGGACTGAGAAATGTGTAAGCCAGAAACTGGGCGTTACTGTTACCTAAAGCCTTACAATCCCTCCAATGCACGCAGAATACAGGTGAAACTGAACGTTTAGTAGGGAAATCCCAGCCCCATTCCCAGGTCGTTGGGCTGGAAACAGTAGTTATGAAAGCTGCCCCTACACCTGCAGCACAGGGATTACCGATTTCATTAAGAACAATGAAGTTAGTCACTTTGTCTTGATTAAAAAATATATATCCGGGTTTAGTATAGATAATGGAGGAGGTTTCCCAATAAGAAACAGGCTTGCCTTTGTGACTTCTGCTGAGACAGGACTTCTGTCTCCGTGTTCGTTTGGAGGAGAGAGACACCAGATCAGATTCAAAGTATAAGCCGTTTTAATGAGAGAGAATCGTACACAGTACAGTGAGTTTGTCAGGCTCACTGGAGAAGGCGCGTTCTGCCTATTGTTCTGTTTTGCCTAGCTTTTTAGCTCCCTCGCATCTCAGTGCTACATCCTTATTTGGTAATATGCAGTATGCTGGCATGCCATTGGTCCTCAGAATGTGCCGACCCGATAACATTCTGTTATCTCAGTTTGAGCTACGTGCATTTTGACACGGCTCCAATGTCCTGTTACCTTCCACCCTCTCTGGGGTCTCTTCAGGCCACGCTATCAGCTTCTCAGCCTGCCGTAGCATAACATAATGGCCTAATGCTGCCCAGTGTAACTAACAAGTTCCAGACGTGCTAATACTACCTAACGTGAGCACTACCTGACAATAAAGTTTCTTAACACTACCTGACCTTAATAATGCTTCCTAACATTCCCTCCCTTGGCCTCAGCCGAGGCCACACAAAATACAGCAGTTCGCGCGCAGCAGTCAGGACCCGGATGGTCGGTGAGCACCCCTCCGTCGCTCCTTTGCAAGACCGACCAATTAGCTTAACCCGGCTTGTCTGACTCTAGGGAGGCATAGTTATAGGGGATAGGAGTCCCTCCAGTTCGCTTACAATCGTTAAGGCACGAGAAGCAGTGAAATAATACATAACAGACACAAGCACTCAAAAGTCGTAACATGGGGGTCCCTAACACAGAAGAAACATACACTTTACCCCTACGACTGCTCCTAACACAGAGGAAGCATACGCTTTACCCCTAAAACTGTCTTCCACCCAAAAGTTCGTTACACTACGCACAGAATGAACAATATAATCCTCACCAGTCCTGAATACCGATCCACTGCCTACTCATCTCTAGGACTTCCAATCCTTCACCCGGAGACCTTTCGTTAACAGTGGATGGACTATGAAACAATATAATACTTACCACTTCTGAATACCGATCCACTACCTACGCATCTCTAGGACTTTCAATCCTTCACCCAGAGACCTTTCGTTAACAGTGGATGGACTATAAAAGAAAACGGTTCGATTCTCTCTCGGGCTGACAAGCCCAGAATTTCGGTTGGCAAAGAGTTGTGAGACACCGAATAAAATAAGAATTTAGTGTGTTCAAACCCCTACTGGAGATCTTTTGTAGAAAGGGCGTTTCCGGGCCCGATGAGGAGTGGGCGGCCGTTCGGCGAGCTCTCAATCCCTGCCAACAGGCGTGTCTCTACTCCCTCCCTGCGTCGGGGTCACCATCTGCTGAGACAGGACTTCTGTCTCCGTGTTCGTTTGGAGGAGAGAGACACCAGATCAGATTCAAAGTATAAGCCATTTTAATGAGAGAGAATCGTACACAGTACAGTGAGTTTGTCAGGCTCACTGGAGAAGGCGCGTTCTGCCTATTGTTCTGTTTTGCCTAGCTTTTTAGCTCCCTCGCATCTCAGTGCTACATCCTTATTTGGTAATATGCAGTATGCTGGCATGCCATTGGTCCTCAGAATGTGCCGGCCCGATAACGTTCTGTTATCTCAGTTTGAGCTACGTGCTTTTTGACACGGCTCCAATGCCCTGTTACCTTCCACCCTCCCTGAGGCCTCTTCAGGCCACGCTATCAGCTTCTCAGCCTGCCGTAGCATAACATAATGGCCTAATGCTGCCCAGTGTAACTAACAAGTTCCAGACGTGCTAATACTACCTAACGTGAGCACTACCTGACAATAAAGTTTCTTAACACTACCTGACCTTAATAATGCTTCCTAACACTACCCACAGCTACAAAATATGGACGTACTAGGCTCTTAGGCTGAATGCTGTTCAATACAAAGTGCTGGGTTTTTCAGTAAGAGATGTGATCATTGTCCCAGACAGGTTCCTTCCATCCCACAATTGAGAAGATGGAGGTGCCATTAGGTTTTCATAGTAAGGTGTGAGCCATTACCAATATCACAAAGAGCCTGAATACCCACAATAACAGAGAAACACTCCTCCAGTAGGCACGCACATGGGATGTGAGGCGCCACGGGGAAGCAGTAGCGGTTGGTACATTGGACCAAGGCATATGGAATAAACTTAGTCACATTCACTTAAGTGCACCCCCACCTGTACAGTTGTAACAAATTGGATAGGCTTCCTGGACATAATAGAGGAATTCCACAGGCAGCTGGCAGGTGGGGAAAAGTAAAAGTAAAAACAAATAGGTGTGAACTGTCTTTATGAAGAGGCAGAAAGAGAAAAATAAAGCATGTTATAGGTCGACAAAACTGAAACATTTAACATATGATGGTACCAAGGCCAGAATATGAGCTGGTTTTGACACCAGGGCATGATCAAACTGTGCAATACCATTAATAGCTCTTAAATCTGGTACACATCTCCCTGTAGTCCACAACTCCATTTTTGCATTTCACAATGTATTCTTATCAGGACATTTTCGGGCTGGACTTGGACGATAGAGAGTGAGGGGTCGAGTCAACTGTGTTTGAATGCGAAGAAAACCAAACGGAGAAAATACTCACATCTGACTGGCCAATTTCTCTACACTCAATAGTGGAGGACTGAAAGCTCTGATACCATTGTCTGCAATCTGACCATACTGAATCCGAGTCACAACACCACAGGAAGATCTGGAACCCTGGCAACATCTCTCAGTTCCGCGATTGGTCAATAAACCCTCGTAACTGGTCTGACTGTTAATACTTCACTCTATTTTTCATACGGCCGAATCCAGAGCATGAAGAAACATAGAGGTTATACACTTTCGTATTCCTTGGAGGAACTGTGCACAAAGCTTAAACCAGGGACATGATCAAATATTACATTCGGACAACTACCAATCACAATGACATTATATTGATTAATGTGAAAGTTCCTTGGTTCAATCATATTTCCTGGGAACCAAATTTATTTCTCAACACTCACGTCACACTTATCTCACTAGCAGAGACATTGCACCTGCACCTACAGGCCGGCTAAAACTGTCTTATCTAGCACTGCACCTAAAGGCCGGCTAAAACAGTCTTATTTAACACTGCACCAACAGGCCAACTAAAACTGTCTTATAAAACAATGCACCTCCAGCCCGGATAAAACTGTCTTATCTAGCACTGCAGCTACAGGCCGGCTAAAATTGTCTTATCAGGCACTGCACCAACAGGCCGGCTTAAACTGTCTTATCTAGCACTGTATCTACAGGCTGGCTAAAACGGTCTTATCTAGCACTGCACCTACAGGCCAGCTAAAAGTGTCATATCTAGCAATGCACCTACAGGCCGGCTAAAACTGTCTTATCTAGCACTGCACCGACAGGCTGGCTAAAACTGTCTTATCTAGCACTGCACCTACAGGCCGGCTAAAACTGTCCTATCTAGCACGGCACCTACAGGCGGGCTAAAACTGTCGTATCTAGCACTGCACCTACAGGCTGGCTAAAACTGTCTTATCTAGCACTGCACCTACAGGCCGGCTAAAACTGTCCTATCTAGCACGGCACCTACAGGCGGGCTAAAAGTGTCTTATCTAGCACTGCAGCTACAGGCCGGCTAAAAGTGTTTTATCTAGCACTGCACCTACAGGCCGGCTAAAACTGTCTTATCTCGCACTGCACCTACAGGCCGGCTAAAATTGACTTATATAGCACTGCACCAACAGGCCGGCTAAAACTGTCTTATCTAGCACTGCACCTACAGGCCGGCTTAAACTGACTTATCTAACAATGCACCTACAGGCCCGCTAAAACTGTCTTATCTAGCACTGCACCTACAGGCCGGCTTAAACTGTCTTATCTGGCACTGTATCTACAGGCGGGCTAAAACTGTCTTATCTAGCACTGCACCTACAGGCCGGCTTAAACTGTCTTATCTGGCACTGTATCTACAGGCCGGCTAAAATTGACTTATATAGCACTGCACCTACAGGCTGGCTAAAACTGTCTTATCTAGCACTGCACCTACAGGCCGGCTAAAACGGTTCTCTCTAGCACACCACCTACAGGCCGGCTAAAACTGTCTTATCTAGCACTGTACCTACAGGCCGGCTAAAACTGTTCTATCAAGCACACCACCTACAGCCCGGCTAAAACTGTCTTATCTAACACTGCACCTACAGTCCGGCTAAAACTGTTCTATCTAGCACACCACCTACAGGCCGGCTAAAACTGTCTTATCTAGCACTGTACCTACAGGCCGGCTAAAACTGTTCTATCAAGCACACCACCTACAGGCCGGCTAAAACTGTCTTATCTAGCACTGTACCTACAGGCCGGCTAAAAGTGTCTTATCTAGCACTGCACCTACAGGCTGGCTAAAACTGTCTTATCTAGCACAGCACCTACAGGCTGGCTAAAACTGTCTTATCTAGCAATGCACCTACAGGCCGGCTAAAACTGTCTTATCTAGGACTGCACCTACAGGCCGGCTAAAATTGACTTATATAGCACTGCACCAACAGGCCGGTTAAAACTGACTTATCTGACAATGCACCTACAGGCCGGCTAAAACTGTCTTATCTAGCACTGCACCTACAGGCCAGCTAAAAGTGTCTTATCTAGCACTGCACCCACAGGCCATCTAAAACTGTCTTATGTAGCACTGCACCTACAGGCCGGAAAAAACTGTCTTATCTAGCACTGCACCTACAGCCTGGATAAAACTGTCTTATCTAGCACTGCACCTACAGGCAGCTAAAACTGTCTTATCTAGCACTGCAACTACAGGTCGGCTAAAACTGTCTTATCTAGCACTGCACCGACAGGGCGGCTAAAACAGTCTTATCTAACACTGCACCTACAGGCCGGCTAACACTGTCCTATCCAGCACAGCACCTACAGGCCGGCTAAAACTGTCTTATCTAGCACTGTACCAACAGACCGGCTAAAACTGTCTTATCTAGCACTGCACCTACAGGCAGGCTAAAACTGTCATATCACGCACTGCACCTACAGGTCGGCTAAAACTGAGTTATCTAGCACTGCACCGACACGCGGGATAAAACTGTCTTATCTAGCACAGCACCTACAGGGCGGCTAAAACTGTCTTATCTAGCACTGCACCTGCAGGGCAGCTAAAACTGTCTTATCTAGCACTGCACCTACAGGCGGGCAAAAACACTCTTATCTAACACTGCACCTACAGGCCGGCTAAAACTGCCTGATCTAGCACTGCACCGACAGGCGGGCAAAAACACTCTTATCTAACACTGCACCTACAGGCCGGCTTAAACTGTCTTATCTAGCACTGCACCTACAGGCCGGCTAAAACTTTCTTATCTAGCACTGCACCTACAGGCCGGCTAAAACTGTCTTATCTAGCACTGCACCTACAGGCCGGCTAAAACTTTCTTATCTAGCACTGCACCTACAGGCCGGCTTAAACTGTCTTATCTCGCACTGCACCTACAGGCCAGCTAAAGCTGTTTTATCTAGCACTGCACCTACAGGCCGGATAAAATTGTCTTATCTAGCACTCTACCTACAGGCCGGCAAAAACTGTCTTATCTAGCAATGCACCTACAGGCGGGCTAAAACTGTCTTATCTAGCAATGCACCTACAGGCGGGCTAAAACTGTCTTATCTAGCACTGCACCTACAGGCGGGCTAAAACTGTCTTGTCTAGCACTGCACCTACAGGCCGGCTAAAACTGTCTTATCTAGTACTGCACCTACAGGCCGGCTAAAACTGTCTTATCACACACTGCACTTACAGGCCGACTAAAACTGTCTTATCTAGCACTGCACCGAGAGCCAGCGAAAACTGTCTTATCTAGCACTGTTCCTACAGGCCGGCTAAAACTGTCTTATCTAGCACTGCACCTACAGGCAGGCTAAAAATGTCCGATCTGGCACTGCACCTACAGGCCGGCTAAAACTGTCATATCTAGCACTCCACCTACAGGCCGGCTTAAACTGTCTTATCTAACACTGCACCGACAGGCCGGCTAAAACTGTTTTATCTAGCACTGCACCTACAGGCCGCATAAAACTGTCTTATCTAACACTGCACCTACAGGCCGGCTAAAACTGTTTTATCTAGCACTGCACCTACAGGCCGGCTAAAACTGTTGTATCTAACACAGCACCTACAGGCGGCCTAAAACTATCTTATCGAGCACTGCACTTACAGGCAGGCTAAAGCTGTCTTATCTAGCACTGCACTGACAGGCCGGCTAAAACTGTCTTACCTAGCACTGCACCTACTGGCCGGCTAAATCTGTCTTATCTAGCACTGCACCTACAGGCCGGATAAAACTGTCTTATCGAGCTCTGAACCTACAGGCCGGCTAAAACTGTCTTATCTAGCACTGCACCAACAGGTCGGCTAAAACTGTCTTATCTAGGACGACACCCACAGGTCGGCTAAAACTGTCTTATTTAGCCCTGCACCTACAGGCTGGCTAAATCTGTCTTATCTAGCACTGCACCGACTGGCCGGCTAAAACTGTCTTATCTAGCACTGCACCTACAGGCCGGCTAAATCTGTCTTATCTAGCACTGCATCTACAGGCCGGCTAAAACTGTCTTATCTAGCACTGCACCAACAGGTCGGCTAAAAGTGTCTTATCTAGCCCTGCACCTACAGGCTGGCTAAAACTGTCTTATCTAGCACTGTACCTACAGGCCGGCTAAATCTGTCTTATCTAGCACTGCACCGACTGGCCGGCTAAAACTGTCTTATCTAGCACTGTACCTACAGGCCGACTAAATCTGTCTTATCTAGCACTGCACCTACAGGCCGGATAAAACTGTCTTATCGAGCACTGCACTTACAGGCTGGCTAAAACTGTCTTATCTAGCACTGCACCTACAGGCTGGCTAAAACTGTCTTATCTAGCACTGCACCTACAGGCTGGTCAAAATTGTCCTATCTAGCACTGCACCTACAGGCCGGCTAAAACTGTCTTATCTAGCACTGCACCTACAGGCTGGCTAAAACTGTCTTATCTAGCACTGCACCTACAGGCTGGTCAAAATTGTCCTATCGAGCACTGCACCTACAGGCCGGCTAAAACTGTCTTATCTAGCCCTGCAACTAGAGGCCGGCTTAAACTGTCTTATCTAGCACTGCACCTACAGGTGGTCTAAAACTGTCTTCCCTAGCTCTGCACCTGAAGGTCGGCCACAACTGTCTTATCAAGCTGAGTTATTTCAATGCTTTAAAGGCCGCATTTTCTGCTCAACACTATTAATGCAGACTGTTGTTAGTCACTTATTCAGAATTAGCTGCAAATGTGTTGCTGGTCAAAGCACAGCAGGTTAGGCAGCATCTCAGGAATAGAGAATTCGACGTTTCGAGCATAAGCCCTTCATCAGGAATAAGAGAGAGAGAGCCAAGCAGGCTGAGATAAAAGGTAGGGAGGAGGGACTGGGGGAGGTGCGATGGAGGTGGGATAGGTGGAAGGAGGTCAAGGTGAGGGTGATAGGCCGGAGTGGGGTGGGGGCGGAGAGGTCAGGAAGAGGATTGCAGGTTAGGAGGGCGGTGCTGAGTTGAGGGAACCGACTGAGACAAGGTGGGGGGAGGGGAAATGAGGAAGCTGGAGAAATCTGAATTCATACCTTGTGGTTGGAGGGTTCCCAGGCGGAAGATGAGGCGCTCCTCCTCCAGCCGTCGTGTAGTTGTGTTCTGCCGGTGGAGGAGTCCAAGGACCTGCATGTCCTCGGTGGAGTGGGAGGGGGAGTTAAAGTGTTGAGCCACGGGGTGATTGGGTTGGTTGGTTCGGGCGGCCCAGAGGTGTTCTCTGAAGCGTTCCGCAAGTAAGCGGCCTGTCTCACCAATATAGAGGAGGCCACATCGGGTGCAGCGGATGCAATAGATGATGTGTGTGGAGGTACAGGTGAACTTGTGGCGGATATGGAAGGATCCCTTGCGACCTTGGAGGGAAGTGAGTGTGGAGGTGTGGGTGCAAGTTTTACATTTCCTGCGGTTGCAGGGGAAGGTGCCGGGGGTGGAGGTTGGGTTGGTGGGGGGCGTGGATCTGACAAGGGAGTCACGAAGGGAGTGGTCCTTGCGGAACGCTGATAGGGGAGGGGAGGGAAATATATCCTTGGTGGTGGGGTCCGTTTGGAGGTGGCGGAAATGGCGGCGGATGATACGTTGTATGCGCAGGTTGGTGGGGTGGTAGGTGAGAACCAGTGGGGTTCTGTCTTGGTGGCGGTTGGAGGAGCGGGGCTCACGGGCGGAGGAGCGGGAAGTGGAGGAGATGCGGTGGAGGGCATCGTCGATCACGTCTGGGGGGAATCTGCGGTCCTTGAAGAAGGAGGCCATCTGGGCTGTGCGGTGTTGGAATTGGTCCTCCTGGGAGCAGATGCGGCGGAGACGAAGGAATTGGGAATATGGGATGGCGTTTTTACAGGGGGCAGGGTGGGAGGAGGTGTAGTCCAGGTAGCTGTGGGAGTCAGTCGGTTTATAATAGATGTCTGTGTTGAGTCGGTCGCCCGAGATAGAAATGGAAAGGTCTAGGAAGGGGAGGGAGGAGTCTGAGACAGTCCAGGTGAATTTCAGGTCGGGATGGAAGGTGTTAGTAAAGTTGATGAACTGTTCAACCTCCTCGTGGGAGCACGTGGCAGCGCCGATACAGTCATCGATGTAGCGGAGGAAAAGGTGGGGGGTGGTGCCAGTGTAGTTGCGGAAGATGGACTGTTCCACATATCCTACGAAGAGGCAGGCATAGCTGGGGCCCATGCGGGTGCCCATGGCAACTCCTTTAGTTTGGAGGAAGTGGGAGGATTGAAAAGAGAAGTTATTCAGGGTGAGGACCAGTTCAGTCAGTCGCAGGAGGGTGTCAGTGGAAGGGTACTGGTTGGTGCGGCGGGAAAGGAAGAAGCGGAGGGCTTTGAGTCCTTCGTGATGGGGGATGGAGGTGTACAGGGACTGGATGTCCATAGTGAAAATAAGGCGTTGGGGACCGGGGAAGCGAAAATCCTGGAGGAGGTGGAGGGCGTGGGTGGTGTCCCGAACGTAGGTGGGGAGTTCTTGGACTAAAGGGGACAGGACCGTGTCGAGGTATTGGGAGATGAGTTCGGTGGGGCAGGAGCAGGCTGAGACAATGGTTCGGCCGGGGCAGGCAGGTTTGTGGATTTTGGGCAGGAGGTAGAAACAGGCGGTGCGGGGTTGTGGGACTATGAGGTTGGAGGCGGTGGATGGGAGATCCCCTGAGGTGATGAGGTCCTGAATGGTCTGGGAGATGATGGTTTGGTGGTGGGAGGTGGGGTCGTGGTCAAGGGGGCGATAAGAGGAGGCGTCCACGAGCTGGCGTTTGGCTTCAGCGGTGTACAGGTCAGTGCGCCAAACTACCACCGCGCCTCCCTTGTTGCGGGTTTGATGGTGAGGTTGGGATTGGAGCGGAGGGAGTGCAGGGCTGCACATTCTGAGGGTGAGAGGTTGGAGTGGGTGAGAGGGGTGGACAGGTTGAGTCGGTTGATGTCACGGCGGCAGTTGGCTATAAAGAGGTCGAGGGCGGGTAGGAGGCCAGCACGGGGTGTCCAGGTGGATGGGGTGTGTTGGAGGCGGGAGAAGGGGTCGTCAGAGGGTGGACGGGAGTCTTGGTTGTGAAAGTAGGCACGGAGGCGAAGGCGGCGGAAGAATTGTTCAATATCTCGCCGCGTGTTGAACTCATTAATCCGAGGGCGTAGGGGAATGAAGGTGAGGCCCCTGCTGAGGACTGATCTTTCATCCTCAGAGAGGGGGAGATCTGGAGGGATGGTGAAAATCCGGCAAGGCTGGGAGCTAGGACCTGGTGTGGGACTGGAGCTGGAGCTGGAGCTGGGGACGGGGTTAGGGGCGGGGACAGAGATCGAAGTAGGGGCGGAGTTAGACGTGGTGACGTTGCTCGACGTGGGGGCGGGGTCATGCGTCGTGACGGAAATAAGCGTGGGGGCGGGGTTACGTGAAGCGACGGGAGACGGCGTGGGGGCGGGGTTATGGGCGGGGTTATGCGTAGTGACGAAAGACGGCGTAGGGGCGGGGAAACCTGAGGATTTGTGCTCCTTCAGGTTAGTGATGTCAGTGGGGGCGGAAGTGGCTGCGCCGACGGGAACCGGAGGGGCGGAAATGGTTGCGGCGACGGAGGAGTGGTGGTCATTCCCGGTGGCCGCGTGGGTCGCGGGTCCGTCGGCGATCGTGGAAGCGGTTGTGTGTGTGGTGATCACCGGGGCAGTTGTTGGGGCGGCGATCGCGGGGGCTCCGAGGTCGGTGGGGGCGGAAGTGACGTCACGGTCGGCGGCGGCCTTAGGTGCCGCGGGCGCTGTGGAGGCCACATGTGTAATGGCGTCCGACAGGCCTGTGGAAGATTCTGGAATAGTTGAGGGGCCACGAGTGTGGGGGTAAGTACATGAAAGTTTTTGGTACTTACTGTCTTTAATTTCTGATATGGCTAGGAAGAACTGTTTGTTTAGTGTGTGGATTCTTCTGTAGATGAAGAACAGCAGGGGTCCTTTGCAGGTCTGTGAGAGTGTTGTCCTGAGCTGGGGTAGGGCTGATTGCAGGGAGTGTAGGTAGCGACGCATGGCTGCAAGGGTGGAGCGGAGGATCCGGAGGGAGGTCTGTTGCTGGAGGCTTCGGATTTGTTGTAGGTACAGGTTGTCCTGGTTGGGTCCAAATGTTGTTGGTTGGAATGTAGTTCGGAGTCCGT